>NW_013640831.1:0-282 GCF_000695525.1 Brassica oleracea var. oleracea
GCCAAATCGATGATGAGCTTTGGATGTTCAGATACAGCCTCCCGTGGCAGAATATTTAAAACAATCTGCAGATACGGCAAGCAACATCATTCACAAGAGAAGATACATCAACTTTTTGAAAAGAGAAAACAACGCAAAGTAATAAGAAGACCAACGGAAAACAATTGTAGTATTATACTTAACGAGGCCACATTCTCTTTTAATAGATTTATATGAAATCTAATTTGTTCCAGAATCTTGTTATCCATCTATTAAATAATTAGAAGAGGGTATAGCTTTAAA
>NW_013640832.1:0-282 GCF_000695525.1 Brassica oleracea var. oleracea
CATCATCCGAGTTCTTCAGAGTTATCTTCTCCAGGTATGGAGTAGCCATACTTTGTCATTTATACTGATTATATTGGAATGCTTCTTTTCTCTTTCTGTTTATATATTCCGGAAGTCCTAAATATCTACCAAAGCTTCATATATCAGTTATGCCAAATTACTTAGAAATGTTATCTTGAATGTGAGAAGGAGTACCTTTGGTGAGAAATCGATGATTTTGTATAGTTTATTTCTTGCCTGAAACTCTTTGGTAGATGTTGAGCAAGTGAGAAAGGCTATGTT
>NW_013640833.1:0-282 GCF_000695525.1 Brassica oleracea var. oleracea
AGAGGAGCAAGTTTCAATGGTGCCTTCGCAAAAGTTTCAAGAGGAATTGGCCAATACGCAGGCTGATGGAGCCGGTGTAATCTCTGATCCTACAGATGCAGAGCAAGGTTTAGTAACGGTCCAGGGTCTGGTTGAGGGTCAAGGGGAGCTAGATGATGAGGACGTGATGGACATGGATGAGATCAAGGCACATTTACTGGAGAATGGAATAGATATGGATGCAGAAGATTTTCTGGAGAACCTCTCGGAAGAAGAAGTAGAGAAGGTGCTTAAGGGTAACGA
>NW_013640834.1:0-282 GCF_000695525.1 Brassica oleracea var. oleracea
ACCATACCAGATGGTTTGAGAATATGAGCAGGTGAAGAATAGGTGATCTCTTGATTCCATGGAGCTCTTGCACAGCAAACACAGAGTGTCAGCTTGTGGGTTCCATTTTTGGATCATGTCCCCAGTAGCTAGACGATCCTGAATGGCGAGCCATGTTATGAACGAAAACTTAGGAGTCATGCCCCTAAACCACACCCATTTGCTCCAAGTAACACGTGGGGACTGACTTCTTATGATCTCCCAAGTTTGCTTCGTACTAAAACAAGACTGAAAGTTACCTGC
>NW_013640835.1:0-282 GCF_000695525.1 Brassica oleracea var. oleracea
GTGGATATTAAGTTTGCTAATAATCGTATGATAGATATTGAAGCAAAGGTGGAAGGACACAAGGTTTTTATCACCTTTGTGTATGGAGATCCGGTGGTTGAATACCGTGGCAATGTTTGGGAGCGGCTCTTGAGACTGAATGCAAATAGAGATGGACCTTGGCTCCTCATGGGCGACTTCAATGAGATAATAAGCAATGAAGAGAAGAAAGGGGGACGAAGGCGTGCTGATTCGACCTTTCTACCTTTCAGGAATATGCTATCAAGCTGTGGAATGATTGAC
>NW_013640836.1:0-282 GCF_000695525.1 Brassica oleracea var. oleracea
TGCTTCTGGTAATGAGTAGGCTAACTCCACAGACTCGGTGTTCATGTCTAGGTTATAATCTTCTTGAGCCATTGCAACAAGTTCAGGATGTGTCGAACCTTCACTCAAAAAGAACATTCTCACTCCTTTGAACTTATCAACCACAAAATTCCAATAGTCATCTTTCAACAACAATTCTCCATACACTGCATGTAACTGGCGATCCATCTGCAAAAATTGAAAATAAAACACATTGGCAAACATAGAACATGTATGAGTTAAAAGCACATTAGCTAGAAACTT
>NW_013640837.1:0-282 GCF_000695525.1 Brassica oleracea var. oleracea
AGCATGAACAGAAACAAACTAAGCCAACATGTCCTTAAGAAGCTTAGTTTTTAAAGCAGTTTCAAGTTCACTAAGTGGTTCAGTCTTGGCAATTAGGGTGTCAAGCAATTTCTGATTGTTAAGCTTCTCCTTCAACGCAAAGTCCTTCTGCCTAATCTCCCACATGGTGTGAAACTCCCTTTCTTCCTCTTCCAAACTCGGCTTGCTCACAGACTTTTTTGCTTTCGCCTTTGCTGCTTTCACCCCAACAGGCCGTGCGGATTGATCGTCCTCTCCTGGCAC
>NW_013640838.1:0-282 GCF_000695525.1 Brassica oleracea var. oleracea
GTCTCTGTGACTCATGCCTGGTAGGGAAGCAGACACGACGACCGTTTCCAAAAGCAACGAAGTTCAGGTCGTCACGTCCCCTCGAACTCCTACACGCAGACCTTTGTGGTCCAATCTCACCTGCAACTCTCTCTCTCAACCGATATATCTTTGTGATTATTGATGATTGCACAAGGTATATGTGGTCGATATTGATGAAAGATAAGAGTGACGCGTTCGAAAAATTTAAGACATTCAAGAAGCTGGTTGAAAAGGACTTCAACAAAGAAATAATGACGCTAC
>NW_013640839.1:0-282 GCF_000695525.1 Brassica oleracea var. oleracea
ATGTTAAAATATCTAATGCCCACGAATAAATACATAGATCAACATGATGATTACAAATCCAGCTTAAATATAATTCAACCAGATTTCTTACCATATATCCAGTAATTATTAATTAACTAATATATAAAAATTACAGATGTAAAACGACATTGCTATATAGGTTTTAATTTCTCCGGATTGCATTTTATTTATCTGGATTAAATATGAATTTTTTAGATGAAATTTATTACAAATAATTTAGTCATATAGATATAACTGGGTATAATTTAAGAAGCCGGATAC
>NW_013640840.1:0-282 GCF_000695525.1 Brassica oleracea var. oleracea
GTGGTTTGATCTGGAACCACCACATGGATGGCAACACCTTGCTTTACTTGAAGCGAGGGATATAATTAATGAACAAAAAGAGGAGATCGCCAAGCTGAGAAACCAGGTAAGTAAACAGGCACACCAGAACTCGAATGTCCAAATCTCGAATGATCTGGTTGAACAGCGGAATGACAAAAGTGAAGAATGTGAACCTTTGAAGAGAGCAGTGTTGGTACTTACTGAGAGGAGTTCAGTGCTTTGTAATGTGTTGGTGGCATCGTCGGTTGGATTTGTTGTTGT
>NW_013640841.1:0-282 GCF_000695525.1 Brassica oleracea var. oleracea
GGGGGTGTCGAGGCCCGCCAGATCCACCGCCAGTCACCATCAACGGAGCCGCCCACGGAGCGTCCCGCGGCCACAAACGTCGCCTTCAGATGAAGAACAACTCCGAAACCCTAACCGCCGCTTTCTGCAACCGCTTCACCGCCTCACAGGTCCGAGGAGTCCTGTGCTCCTCCACTCTCGTCAGCGAGGAAAGGAAGAAAAGCGAGCCGGTGAGATTCAAGACAAAGGGGAACCGCCATCCCAATTGTGAGATCCACCGACACCGCAAAACAAACCCTTCCC
>NW_013640842.1:0-282 GCF_000695525.1 Brassica oleracea var. oleracea
TTAAAACAGAAGTTACAACTTTGATTCATGTGTGATTTTTTTAAAAATGAATTCTCACTAAAAATCAGTTATCATTCATTTATTACTAATAATACGGATTAAAGCGTGTTTTTGTTTGAGACGACTTTGTAGTTTGTACTACTATATTATTGACACTTTTGTGTATTGGGTAATCAATCGTCTATGGACATGTTTGTTACTCCATCTGGATGAGCCATCTGAATGAATATGAGAGTTTTGTTTGTTTAGACACTAAAAGTGCAACTCATTCGCATGGATCAT
>NW_013640843.1:0-282 GCF_000695525.1 Brassica oleracea var. oleracea
TAGCCTCACAGAGCAGTCCACCACTAGACGTAGACTCTGCTGAGGCATCTGTTACCTCTCCCGGGTTAGTTTAACCAGTGGAAAGGAGAAAGTGGTCAACCAAAGAAGACATTGTGTTGATCAGTGCTTGGTTGAACACCAGCAAGGATCCCATTGTCAGTAATGAATAGAAGTTAGGATCCTTTTGGAAGAGGAAAGGGGAGTATTTCAATTCGAGTCATCACCTCGTTGGCTTCCTTCCAAGACACTGGAGTCAATGTAAGCAGAGGTGGGGAAGGGTGA
>NW_013640844.1:0-282 GCF_000695525.1 Brassica oleracea var. oleracea
CCAAGAACAAAAAACAAAGCACATATACATTAACTTCAACGCTCGATTTGCAGAACTTATTATCCCTTTTTCTCATCTAAACGGTGAAAACAATCATCTTATCACCAATACCTTACTTTATTTACCAGCTTAAAGCGGCCGGAATTTTCATATCGGCCAAAAGCTTAAGATGTGACTCGAATAAGAACCATCGTTAAAAACACTTGTGATGATATAATAACCAATAATATCACTAATTATTCTTATTCAATGGTAGCGAATCCAAACTCGAGTGAAACATAC
>NW_013640845.1:0-282 GCF_000695525.1 Brassica oleracea var. oleracea
CTCGGATTTCCAGCCTCTTTTGGATAAGATAGCAGCAAGATTCAGTTCATGGACTGTCAAGCACTTATCCTTTGCTGGACAGTTCCAGTTAATTCAAGCAGTGATTTATTCAACGATTTCCTTTTGGGCATCGATGTTCATTATTCCGGTGGAGTGTGTGAGTATTCTGGAGCGAATGTGCGGGGCCTTTCTATGGAGTGGAGCCCCTAACTCAGCCAGAGGAGCAAAGATTGCCTGGGATTCAGTTTGTACTCCCAAAGAAGCTGGAGGTTTGGGTTTGAG
>NW_013640846.1:0-282 GCF_000695525.1 Brassica oleracea var. oleracea
TGGAGACGGAAACGTCCCTTGGTGTCATAGAGAAGACGGAAGTTCTCATTCGTCTTGGGGATGGAGACAACATCTATTAAGATCAAAATGAAACTTAGTCTAATGATCATTTTATAAACATGAAGTGACGAGAGAGTTTTAAGAGACAGTACCCATGAAGCCGGCAGGGTAAGTCTTGTCAGTCCTGACTTTACCATCGACTTGGATATGCCTTTGCATCAAGATGGAGATGACTTCACGGTATGTCAAAGCGTACTTCAACTTGTTCCTGATGATCAGGAC
>NW_013640847.1:0-282 GCF_000695525.1 Brassica oleracea var. oleracea
TATCGTCTAAAACGAATAAATCTAACAACTGATAAACCTGCCAGCAACAAGCAGAGACCACGAGATTGCAGAAAAAAATATTTCAAAAAAAAAATTATCAATTCCTGCAAAAAAAAAACGTAAGCTGAGATAGAAAATTTCACGCTGACTCTGAGAACAATCGGAGCCGATTCGAACCAGCACATTTTCCTAAATATCAATCAACTTGTTCTTAAAAAAAACTTTTACAATAATAAGTCCGGTTAGTGCAAAGCAATAAACGGATATTTTGAGTTAAGACTG
>NW_013640848.1:0-282 GCF_000695525.1 Brassica oleracea var. oleracea
GTGACCCGCTCGATGATTGACCCGCCGCGGTACGGGACGGAACGGGACGGGTAAACCTGTTTGACATCTCTAAATGTTATACACTTACACCTCCCTTAAATATTACATTCCCTTAACAATTGGATTTGGACAAACAAATTTTTCAATTGATTCATATGGTGACACGTAAGCAAAATTAATAGCCTAATTAATTGACACACTAGGTGTCTTCCTGCACCATATGCAGTAAAAAAAATTAAAATATTTATTAACAGATAAATATAAATTATATTTTAAAATAAA
>NW_013640849.1:0-282 GCF_000695525.1 Brassica oleracea var. oleracea
ACTCTGGTGGGCGCTTGTTTGTGCTAGAAGCATGCCTGCTCGTAGAAAGCATGGCTTACCACCTGCGGAAATGAAAATTTAAATATTACATTTGTTAGGCATTTTGTAGGTCCAATCACAAGCCTGAATTCCATTGCAGACACCACAAAAGCACATAACGCAAGATCGTATGACTCCTTTAAGCCCTTTAGCCCTTGCCTCTGTCATCTACCATCGTGACATACACATCAGCTACATAGAATCCTTTTTGTCACACGAAAGGGAAACAAAAACTGAAAGCCA
>NW_013640850.1:0-282 GCF_000695525.1 Brassica oleracea var. oleracea
CTCTCTCTGTACATATACGATCATATAATGTTGAATTCTCATTTCCTAAGTGTTACTTTGATTGAACTAACACTCTCAATTTTTTTTAAGTTGTTTTTATCTAATTTGCAGTGGAAATTAATATTTTTCTTGTGCCAAATACTGATATGGGTAATACTACTTGAGGATTTAAGTGTTAGTGAGTACACTTTTTTGGTAAAAGTTAGTGAGTACACTTTCATGGGTTTTTATGTGATTTTTCCATTGATATTACCTTACAGTTAAATAAATAAAGCCAACTTC
>NW_013640851.1:0-282 GCF_000695525.1 Brassica oleracea var. oleracea
AAAAAAATGGAAATATATCATTTTGCTTCTAATCTGTGGAGATTTTTAATTGCACCTTAACTTAACTAGCTAATAATATTTTTGGTATAAATTCGTATTTTATATGTTCATGTACACCCATTTGGTTTTCGGTTTGCTCCTATGTTGACTTCTCTATGTTGTTGAGTTTGCTCCTTACACCATCAGAGAAGCAAAAAGAGTATATAAATGTCAGTGCATGATGAAGGCATGGAGTATCTAAAGTAGCTTAGCTCCAAATTCATGTCACTAACGATTCATTAG
>NW_013640852.1:0-282 GCF_000695525.1 Brassica oleracea var. oleracea
GTATTTCTAAATCTACTAAACTACTAGAACCAATAACCCCCACTTAAAATCACTCATGATTTAAAACAAAATATTACCATTTATCTGAATCAGAGATTACAATTGATTGCAAGATCTCAACATCTCTGAAATCTACAATTCGTTCTAAGTTTTAATACTAGTGTTAAATTAATTTGTTAGTTGTTAACTTATTTGTTAGAAACTGCGCTTATTAAATAACCTTGTTTGTTGAAGGTACATAATTTGTTAGCTGTTATATGTTTTGTTAACTGGTACATTATT
>NW_013640853.1:0-282 GCF_000695525.1 Brassica oleracea var. oleracea
ATGATTCTATTGATAATGAATCGCCTAAAGGGCATAGGCATTACCAAATAAGAAATCGTGAATGGGGTATAGTAAGCCTAGTAAAGAAACTATGGCTAAGGCATTGCCTATAAGGCATTATACACACCCAATGATATGTGACCCATTGAGTTATAAATGGTTTCCAAATAGAAACAATGGACAAAGAAGGAAACAAGTTCCTTCAGATTTAAAGAAAGAGAAAAAAACGTCTAAAACCTTATAAGAAAGTGGTCGAGACTATACCTATGATCTCTACTGATT
>NW_013640854.1:0-282 GCF_000695525.1 Brassica oleracea var. oleracea
AGAGTGAAACCCAGTTAGTTTTTGTTTAGTAGAAACACATTTTCATTTTCACCTTCGTTTGCTTCTGATTCATCCATACGGTGGTTGAAGTGAGATTAATCTGATTTCTAACATCTTATTTTGGATGTGGAGATACTTTAAGATTTTTTTTCTTTGATTATATAATGTTTACTAAACCCTAAATTGTCTCAAATTCTCTGTCAAATTTTTTAAATTTTATTGATCGAGAAACACAAAACTGACACCAAACCAGATATCAAATTAGACCTGTTTTTCTTTATT
>NW_013640855.1:0-282 GCF_000695525.1 Brassica oleracea var. oleracea
ATCTCTAGGCATAGTGTCAAACACCCTGATACGAGATCCCAAAATTTGTCTCTAGGCCAAAATTTACAACAGAAACGTTTCTCGTAAAACCCGCAGAAACAACGCTACTTTGACACATGTATACATATCGCCGATTTACAACCTTCGTAAAATCGGTCCCCATTACTTACGCGAAAAATCCTTCGTAAAATCAGACCAAGTCGTACGAAGAAAATTTCTAAAGTTAACATAACAAGCTTTATGAAGAAGTATGTTTTGTATAGCAAACACAAACCTGTAAGA
>NW_013640856.1:0-282 GCF_000695525.1 Brassica oleracea var. oleracea
CAAATGTCAAACCCAACTCACATCTCTCACCAAAAGATCCTGAGAACTTTAACTCCTTCTCTTTAAAATCTACAAGGGATTTTCCACAACCTCAAAACATTACTTAGCTCCTAACAACTTTGCTAGCCCCATTTTTCTTTCTTTTTCTTTTCTTTTTATATTTTATTTCATTTTTTTTTTTTTTTTTTGGATGGGGTCCAAGATTTTTCATAACTTGAGCTAGAGGTATTTCTAGTTATCCCAATAAGACAATTCACTTAAACACAAAGAGTCATTTCTTTT
>NW_013640857.1:0-282 GCF_000695525.1 Brassica oleracea var. oleracea
GAAACTATTTTATTACTTCAAAAGTATATTTTATGTTATTTATAAATTTTTTTTTAATGGAATAATACTATTTTCTGAACTTTCCTTTTTAATGAAATCATATTATATATACATATATTTTCGTTTTTAAATTTTCTTTTTAAATTTTATAGATATTTACTTTTTATTATATATGTTATTTGGAAAATTATAAATCAGTAATAGTATTTAAATGTAATATTTTAAATTTATTAAAGGTATCAGTGTAATCAACCATCGTGAGAGTTAACGTGAGCGCGACAC
>NW_013640858.1:0-282 GCF_000695525.1 Brassica oleracea var. oleracea
GTTGAAATCGACTAGAACCTGTCTCAAATTTGAAAGAATTTTTTTTTTATATTTTTAAGATAAATACGATTTTTCTTATAGATAAATCTAAAATTTTTAAAGATAAATCCGATTTTTTTTGATAAATCCGACTGAAAACAATATATTAAATATTTTAATTCGATTTTCCTATTTTTTTAAAAACCTTATATCTTTATCTTAAATAAAAAAAAAAAGGATTTTCAGAATTTATCAGAAAATATCGATTTATTTTTTTTCCTAATCCTACTAGGAATAGGAATT
>NW_013640859.1:0-282 GCF_000695525.1 Brassica oleracea var. oleracea
ATATATATATATATCGCACTATGAAGTTTCTTAAAACAAATCCAAGGCCTGGGATTATAATATCCATTTTGAAGATGCAGTCTGCTGAGATGTTCTGTTTCAGTTCGTGAAGTACTACAGAAGGTAGTACAGGCGTGCGTCATGAAAATGGACCTGAATGGGAGTTTGGGTTTTGTGATTGCGTGAACTTGCTGAGCTTGGAAAAGGAAAGAAGATATATGTTTGAAGACATATTGACGTTTTCCATAAAGCAAAAGAGAGTTACTTGAAGATGAAGTTTTC
>NW_013640860.1:0-282 GCF_000695525.1 Brassica oleracea var. oleracea
GATCGTCTCATGACTCGGTTCCCGCATATATTCCCGCTCCAGCTCCTTCAACCCCTCACGCTGCCCTTCACGCTGCTGCTCCACAGGATCCGGGGGTCATGCCGGTTCATCTATTGGTTCAACAACCAGGTCGAGAGCATCTCCCGTTTCTCCAACCCAACCAGATCGCTTGGTTAGTATTTTTTTTATTTGTACCATTATGTTTTTTTCCTTTAATTAACTTGCTAACTTGATATTTTTTTAAAGGTTCATCAAGTCGAAAAATGGCATTAGCCGGAGCAT
>NW_013640861.1:0-282 GCF_000695525.1 Brassica oleracea var. oleracea
ACCTGGTGCTTTCTCAGGATGCATCATAAATAGAGCTTGTCGAACCTTTCCTCAGTTGCTATTCTCAGTCGCAATTGATTCATTTGAGGGGAAATGGAAGGTACAACCTCCTCAAGAAAACCCTCAAACTCCGTCGGAGTAGTACTCCTAAATAGTCCATCAAAATAATCGACCGCCACTTTTTCAACCCCATTCTCGTCTGTAATCCAGTTGCCCACGTCATCATGAAGTCTCGCTATTTTATTACGAACCCGGCGTTGCTTCGTTAGTGCATGATAGAAC
>NW_013640862.1:0-282 GCF_000695525.1 Brassica oleracea var. oleracea
TCTTCCTCTCTTGTTTCATTCTCCCCTTCTTCCTCAATACTTACTTCCTCACCCCCATTTAAAGTTGTCGGTAGAACCTCACCCTCTTCTGCATCATCCACACTCAATACAGAGTATTTAGAAGCCGAAATCTGAACTACAGCTTCCTCCCTTCTCGGTGTTTTTGATTGCGATCTACCCAGTCTGCCTGGAGAGAACCATACATTTTCCACAGCTTCTGTACATACTAACTCCTCGGTAACTCCTTTAGCAACAGATACTTCTTGAGTCTTCTCCATCAAA
>NW_013640863.1:0-282 GCF_000695525.1 Brassica oleracea var. oleracea
GGTGGAAGAATTCAAATTGTCATAGTTGGATAGCTGAAAATTAAGTATGAAGGTGGAGATGATTTTAAAGGCGATCGGGGAGATCTGGTCCGTTGATTTTATTCTGACGTGGCGCTCGGATCGTAGCTCACGCAAGGTGGATAAGACTATCAACAATGGTTTGGTTTATTCAACACCCTATTTTTAACAATGTAATCTTTCATCTTTAACACAAATGCAATAAAGCAAATTAAATGCATAAACTATGAAACTCGTTATCTATAAGCCATATAAACACACAAC
>NW_013640864.1:0-282 GCF_000695525.1 Brassica oleracea var. oleracea
AAAAACGGTGATGACCTGAAAATTACTACAATGTTTCTTACAAAAAATAACCACATATTAGTTTGTTTTTTTTTAATGAAGATATTTTCTTACACAGGTTACTACGACGACGGAGATCCAGGTTGGAATTGTATGTTTTGTCAAGCATATATGTGGTATGGTGAAAGAATTGGAAAACGCCGGCGTAGTTCCAATCCTGTCTTCACAATGTGTTGTAAACGTGGTAAAGTTGTAGTTCCTCGGCTCGCGAATCCTCCAATGGAGTTAATGACTTTGTTATGC
>NW_013640865.1:0-282 GCF_000695525.1 Brassica oleracea var. oleracea
AGAACACTGCATGGTACATGTGCCTCCTCTTACTTCTATTGTGGTTTTATCTTTGTGATGATGATTCCCCAATATGTTCATCTTCTGATGCTTCCATAATCTTCCACACTTCCACACTTCCACTGCTTCCTTACTTTGCTTTGCATTGAGTTTAAGCAGTGTAGCTCCCACTCCTCTTTACTCTGTCCAGTTAAAAACGAGCCAAACAGTCTAATGGCCGGCCACTGGAAGAAACCCTGCAAGCTGGACAGCACGAACTGAGAGTCGCTCGAACTCCGGAGG
>NW_013640866.1:0-282 GCF_000695525.1 Brassica oleracea var. oleracea
CTATGATACTCTGAAGAAACAGTTCGATGTTTTGAAATCGGATAATGATTCTCTTCTAGCACACAATAAGAAACTCCATGATGGGTTCCATAGATGTCAAAGCTCGAATTTGGGGTTTATCAGAACAGAGGGTCGTCGCTTGGACCGATGCTCATGACTCCATTTCAGCAAGTTACCAACACAACGGAAATGTAATTTTCTTTTCAGTTTTGCTCTGTTTTGGAGATTACAAAGTTCGCAGCTTTGCTCTGTTTTTTTATACAGCCTTCTAATTTTTTACGC
>NW_013640867.1:0-282 GCF_000695525.1 Brassica oleracea var. oleracea
TTTCGTTCTCATCACTATCATTACAATCATCATCGTCGCTTCTCTCGGACTCATCTTCACGTGCTTCATCTGTCGCATCTTTGGGAATATCTTCATATTGAAAGTTTTGCGGGTCGATCAAAAGGATTTCATCAGTTGGCTGTTCTGGTACCTCAACTTCATTGATAGCGTCTTCTTCTTGCAAGGTCGGTTCTTGTCCAGCGACAATGCGTCCACGAGGTGTAATTTTGATAGTAGCAAACCAGTTTATCCCGGAAGTTCGAAGCCGAGGATAAGGAAGGA
>NW_013640868.1:0-282 GCF_000695525.1 Brassica oleracea var. oleracea
CTCTCTCCAAGCTGTTTAACACATGATATCAAGTGACCATATATAAATAGCTCTCTTCCTCTTGTTCCCACCGATGTGGGACAAGTCCCTTTGTGTTCATTATTAATGTTTTTTGGGCTGTTAAACACACAGTCCCAAGTCATTTGTTTTCACAATTTTCATTAAAGCCTAATGGCTATTAATGGATCCAACAACACCCCACATGAATAGAAATGGCTCTTCTAAACATATGTAAACTAAATGCAGACTCGATAGACTCTAAAAACTATACTTATTCTAATC
>NW_013640869.1:0-282 GCF_000695525.1 Brassica oleracea var. oleracea
ATCAAATAGAAAACAGCTTGTAAAAGCGGAAGTTGCATATAAATAGAAGTTTTCTACTATTAAAGAGTGGTGGTTATTTTCGAAAAAGAAAATGATGTGGTGGTTAGTTATGAAAATTAAAAAGGCATAGTAGTTATCACATTAAAAAGGTATGTATCGTTAAAAATAGTTGTTGGATCCAATTTTTATCAATGGATCAAACAAGTATTTTAATAGAATAGACTAGAGAGTGACCCGGAGGGCGGGTATATTATTTGTTTTGTATATATTATTTAAAATTAA
>NW_013640870.1:0-282 GCF_000695525.1 Brassica oleracea var. oleracea
GCGTACACCCTGTCCACATCAACCAACAACACCTTCTTGTCATTCCGGCGCGGTGTTTTTCCGGTGAAACTGAAACTGACAAGCCCTCCCCAGTTGAATCCCAATTTATCTGAGGCCTTCTCGAACTCTGCGAACTTTGATATGATGCCCGCAATACTGAAGTAGTCTACAAATCTGCACCTCCGACTCAGATAATTGCGTCCATGTCGTCTTACTAGCATACTAATTAGCACATAAATGTGCTGAAAAATATGTACAAACCATTAGAAAAATATGTACAAA
>NW_013640871.1:0-282 GCF_000695525.1 Brassica oleracea var. oleracea
ATAGTTATATGATTAAGCTAGGCTAATAGTTTATAAAGTAGTAAAAATTTATTGCAAAGCAAGGTGAACAAAGTATTTGTTCGATTGGTTAATTGAGGTTGTAAGCAATTAGGAGAAATAGCTTGACCTAGGGATTTATCAATCAAGAGATTCAAAACTACAATTCAAGGATGCTAATGGTTTATAAATTAATTCTAGAATTCGATATCTAATATAAAAGACAGCCAGCTCTTGTTGTGAGTCTAATCTATTGACTAAGTTCAGTGTTTCAGCATTCGCATG
>NW_013640872.1:0-282 GCF_000695525.1 Brassica oleracea var. oleracea
CAGAAGAGGAAAGGCGTAAACCGGCCTTGGAGCCAGTATATAAGGGGACCTAGGCGAGAGGCATGGAGAGAACTTTTGGAGAGCAAACCTAGCACTTAGAGCAATTAGGAACCTTTCCGTTTTTGTTATTTCGAGCTGCGACTCAACTAGGTTTTGCAGTCTTAGGTTGTTAGAACTAGGAATCTCACCGACAGCTCTCATGGCCAAGGCTTCTACCTTGTTGTAACGCTCATATGCGGATACGGAATAAAACTCCTTTTGCTCTCTTTTACGATTTCTTAT
>NW_013640873.1:0-282 GCF_000695525.1 Brassica oleracea var. oleracea
CTTCGTTATTTCCGCCTCCGCCTCTCTCTCAATCCTCTCCGCGATTTGTCTCCCTTTCACGGCGATTCCGGCCATTCTCGAGCTCCCATCACCGGCGAATCCTCTTCTCACCCTCATATCTCTTCCCCAAACCCCAAATCACGTAAGAATCATCCCAACCTTGTTTTATCTCAATTGTTTAGGGTTTTGGAAGTTAGATCTCAGATTTTAGGTTGTTTGATTGAACGATATATAAGTTTGGATTGTTGTTTTAGTTTTTTTTTGGAATTATTTTGTGTTTTT
>NW_013640874.1:0-282 GCF_000695525.1 Brassica oleracea var. oleracea
GGAACTAAATGCATCTCGAGTCCCCTACATGTTAGAAGGTTTCCTCTCTAATCATGGTAAGTACAAAATGTAAAACTGTCAATGGAAAATAGGTAATTTTTTTTTGATCAAATAGGTAATTTATATAAAATATTTTATCAGACAAAGAAAAATCACGTTCTCTTTGGATTTTCAATTATACAAGGTCATATTATATAATACGGTACCAAACTTATTTTCGGTTTTCTTTCTATCCGTAGTTCTTACCATCGGTGACGGCCTCTACACTTTACATTTTGCTAA
>NW_013640875.1:0-282 GCF_000695525.1 Brassica oleracea var. oleracea
TTTGGGGTTTCAGGTTTGGGGTTTGAGGTTTGGGGTTTGGGGTTTGGGGTTTGGGTTTGGGGTTTAGAGGTTTTGGATTTTAGGGATTTAAACATAATACTCGTTAATTCCACGTAAGCCCAAATCGTCGTAAAGACCACGTATAAGAAATCGTCGCAAATTCCACGTAGGCAGAAATCGTCGTAAATACCTCGTAAGTCAACGAGGAAATAACGACGAAATTTAAAAATAAAGGTGGAGTTTGAAATATATGAAAATAAGGAATATGGAGTTTGGGGTTTG
>NW_013640876.1:0-282 GCF_000695525.1 Brassica oleracea var. oleracea
GGACATAAAGTATATGAGATTAGCCTAATAGGACATAGTTATCATTTATTTGACCTAAAAAAAAACAATTTTCCCAATCAACAAAGACAAAAGTGGTCCTTAAGCTTATAACTAACTGTATCACTAATATGATATAATGGACAACATTATATTCTCTATAAAAACTGAACATAGAATTTTTTAAAGGTCATTTGTGTTTAAATTAAGAAAAAATTGTCAAAACACCACAGAAGACCAACTACATTGTCCCTATAGCATAAATCCTTTTTTGGTCGGATTTGG
>NW_013640877.1:0-282 GCF_000695525.1 Brassica oleracea var. oleracea
CTTTACCTTAGGCAGTACCATATCTATCTCGGACATTGTAGTCTCTTGATGGTGTCTTATGACCTCTATTGCTGTGGATTATATCACACACTGAAATATATATTATTAGGTCATAGATCTCGGCTCTCACAAGCTTATGGACTACAATAAATTTGTATCCGGTTGATCTTTTGTCTCTACTGGCCCGTGATCAAGAAGAAGAGTCAGATGTCTTTTAGTCTTAAAAGCTGGACGTGTCTAGTAGAAGGGCCAGACGTTCTTTGCTTAAGAGCCGGACGCCCT
>NW_013640878.1:0-282 GCF_000695525.1 Brassica oleracea var. oleracea
TGAATTAATGTATATTAAACTCTCTTTCATGATACATGAGCATCTTTAAAATTTTTCATCAATTAATTTTGCAAAACATCATAATACTCCCTAAATTGGTGGACTAACCACTATAAAATCGCTATTCTCTAGAGAAAGACAACAAAGGTTCCAAACCTCTTTGACCTTCATCATACATTCAACAAAGGTTCCAAACCTCTTTGACCTTCATCATATATTTTTGAAATTTTTCTCTAAATCTATGTGTTAATCCCCACGAAAATATTGAATTTTTGGGGTAAA
>NW_013640879.1:0-282 GCF_000695525.1 Brassica oleracea var. oleracea
CTATTTAAGATCCGAGAGGAAACCCTAGCGTGCATTCTCTCAGAGGCATCTCGTTGAACTTTGCCGCCGGTAAGTTATATCTCTTACTGTCGAGTGATTGATTGAGGAAAAGATGAACATAAAACTGGAAGTCTTGGAAGACTTATAATTAAGTCGTCTGGAAAGTCTTCCAGCTAGAAAACTTGTCAGACGACTTAATTATTAGTCTTTCAGCTGGAAAACTTGTCAGACGACATAATTATAAGTCTTTGATTGTTTGAGATGGTTGTCTTTGATTGTTTT
>NW_013640880.1:0-281 GCF_000695525.1 Brassica oleracea var. oleracea
TGAAGAATAAAGTTGGTTGAGTTGGTTTGTTTCTTGTCATTGAAGTTAGTGTTTGATTCTAGTTTGAATAAGTCTAAGACTGTTGCTAAGTCTTAGGGATTAGAGTCGTAGTTGTCCTGGTTTGTAGGAAACTACTAGTTGAAGCGTTAGAGTCTGTTTCGGTAGTTTGTTGTAGGTGTCTCAAGTCTATATAAGGCTTTGAGTATGAGACGTTTAATAACACAGAAAATTTCAGAAAACCTTTATCTTATTTGCTCTGTTTTGGTGTCTCTGTTCTTACA
>NW_013640881.1:0-281 GCF_000695525.1 Brassica oleracea var. oleracea
GTTCAGAGAAGGCGTTAAGGGCGTATGATCCGAAGCAGAGCCGCTGGGGTGTTGTCAATGGTTTGGAAGAGTTTTTGGCGTCTGAGTGTGCCCAGTCAAAGTGGCCCAATGCGGTGAAGTGCGGCGAGAAGAAGCTGGCTCTCTTCTTTCCTAAAAAACATGACGGCAAGGAGGTCATTTGCTGCGCGGAGATTGCTTTGGAAAGGCGCCAAGGAGGAGAGGTTTGGGGTAAGCTGGAGTCGTGTGATGTTGTCATCGAGGATGGTGGGCTGTTTGACGTG
>NW_013640882.1:0-281 GCF_000695525.1 Brassica oleracea var. oleracea
CTGTTTCAGTTTACTTCTTCCTTTGGACCAACACCTAACATCTTCCTTAACTTCTCGAACACGTCCAACTTCACCGGCTTTGTCATGATATCTGATATCTGTTCTTGCGTGGAACAATAGTCCAAATTGATCACACCTTCACTGACAAGTTCACGCAAGAAATGATACCTTACGCTGATATGCTTGCTTTTCCCATGTAGCACTGGATTCCTTGAAAGCTTGATTGCAGAGCTGTTGTCACAGAACATAGTTATACCTTCTTCTTGATCTAATCCAATTTC
>NW_013640883.1:0-281 GCF_000695525.1 Brassica oleracea var. oleracea
CTCCAGCAATGGAACATGGAAAAGAAAACTTTCCAGGGTCATCAACCGTAGGCAATACCTTCAGTGCTGGTGTCAACCCTTCAGTAAAGAGAGCCTTAATTTCCTCTTGAGTCTCTCTACAATTTTTGAAGAACATATGCAATGGCCGAATCTCTGAAGCATGTTCAAATGAGATCTCTTTAGGAAGCCTTCTCACCATCTTCCTAAATCCAGCCAACTGTTATGCACTAATGAGATCCATCAAATGTCTAGGTGGAATTGGATATGGAACCTTAGGAACA
>NW_013640884.1:0-281 GCF_000695525.1 Brassica oleracea var. oleracea
AAGACTTTATTACAAAAACTTCTCGGTTCATGGCATTATCAAGCACACAAACAATTGAAAATATACACCCCCAATATATAAAAAAGTATACCACTGCCTAAACTTTTCAGTTTATAGCATATCAAACTAGTTGCAGCAGAAACACATGCCTAACTACCTCAAAAATTTTGACTCTTCTAATGTAACGTAAGCATAATCTAGCAGCCATAGAAAACTCTGTAACTACCAAGGTTAAATACACAGTGAGAAGAGTGTAATACTTTGTGGAAAGGAAAAAAAAA
>NW_013640885.1:0-281 GCF_000695525.1 Brassica oleracea var. oleracea
TGGGGGTTCTCCGTGATACTACTAAAACAAGCAAGAAAATCAAGAAGATCAAATGTAGTGTTTATTGATCATACGGATGTTAACTTAGGGTAAAATAACCCAGCCCAGCCCAACCCACAAATAACTCAACCCAGTTTATACCCAACTTGCAAAAACCCAGAAACATCAGGATTGAAATCCAAACAAAAAAAATAACCCAATATAGTATGGGTTTACCCGTGGGTACCCAAAGTGTTATCTTATTTACTCTGAAGATCATGTAAAATATTAATATCATTAAT
>NW_013640886.1:0-281 GCF_000695525.1 Brassica oleracea var. oleracea
TAATTTTCTTTTAATATGATTGATTATGATTATATAATAGATAAAAATATGATTAAATGTTTATTTTCCATTTTATAAAAGATAACTGAATATATTAATGTATAATAATATTTCAAAACTCATTACGATATTAGTTAAAATATTTACATATAATTTTTGGAAATTTTTTTACAATCTTTTTAAACAGATTTTCGAAATTTTTAATATATATATTTGTATGTATATTTTAAATTGAAATATATCAAAAGATATTATGATTAAAGTAGTTCAAAGATTCTATA
>NW_013640887.1:0-281 GCF_000695525.1 Brassica oleracea var. oleracea
TCAGCCCCAAACAACAACTACTGTAGCTAGCTCTACAGATCTGACTAATACCTCATCTGAAACCTTTACTGTCTTGCCGCCAAAGCCTACCTCCCCTATCCAAACAAATAAAACATCCTCCTCAACTCCAACTGTTACTAGTGTCTGTTCTGATGCTGCTCCTTTGCCTTCTGAAAAAACCACTGCCCCCCCTCCTCTTGCCTTTGATCGCCCTCAAACCTTTGTTAAACCTCTGCCCCTTCCTCCCAACCCTACTCTTGTGGAAAAAATTCGCAGATTTG
>NW_013640888.1:0-281 GCF_000695525.1 Brassica oleracea var. oleracea
ATGGGGGGGGGGGGTACTACCATTAGAGTTCTAAAGATTCATTTGTGTATAAGTATATGTCGTATATGTGTATATAGGTGTGGAGTCCATTATTTTGTGGAGAACCCCACCTTTAAGGTTTATCACACCTACATACACATATACGATATATACTTATACACATATGAATCTTTAGAACTCCAATGGATAGAACCCCAGCGGAGGTGCTCTTATTATATTTTGTTGTTCGATACATTATGGAAGAAAAAGAGATGTTGTGTTGTCGTCCACAAGATTCAGTG
>NW_013640889.1:0-281 GCF_000695525.1 Brassica oleracea var. oleracea
TATACAATAAAGGAGAGTTGTCTCTCTCCTCCTTCCTCCACATCACCTTCTAGCATGGGGCATTTTGAGCCACGTGGCACCTAAAAAAAATTAACTAAACCGATTTTTTTTTTCCTGCGTTCTTTTATTTGTCTTTGTCTCAAAACAGAATTTGGTTCATGAATTTTCTTAGGCCACAAAGATAGATCGATCCATCGACGGCGATGCCAAGCGGTGGAAACGGAGTCGGTAACAGCGCAGGCACAAGCGGAGGTAGTCAGACGTTCAAGCCTTACCGTCAC
>NW_013640890.1:0-281 GCF_000695525.1 Brassica oleracea var. oleracea
ATATATATATATATATTCATAGTGAGGAGCATGCAGCACCAATTTCGAATATAAAACAATATAACATTCTTCATTCTTAGACATCTACACCAACTAAGAATTTATGTTCTATTCTCTTTATACAAATTAATATAAAAGTAGGAAAACATTTCATAAACCCAATCATAAACCATAGGTGGTGATAAGTCTCGCGTCACTTAAGAATCATAATGATTAAACAAGGCATAGTGGTTGGTGACCCATGAGACAGAAGGTTGGGGGTCTTAATAATAATAGGTCCT
>NW_013640891.1:0-281 GCF_000695525.1 Brassica oleracea var. oleracea
CCATGTATATGAGAATGTTCAACCTCAAACAGTTAGACAATTGGGAAGTTTGTTCACTCTTCTTTTACAACTTTTGAGTTTACATCGGTGATAATAGCGGGTTTAGGTTAGGGTTCACGCGGATTTCTTCAAGAGGGATCGAGTTTACTCCATACCCTATTTCATGCATTTCACCTACATCCAAAGGGACTGATGCATTTTTTTATACACCTTTTTTGAGCTTTCTTCACATCCGGAATGTTTGATCTTGTGTTGCATTTCAATGGTGCTGAAGAGAGGTT
>NW_013640892.1:0-281 GCF_000695525.1 Brassica oleracea var. oleracea
TGTGGGAGTATAAAAAAAATAAAAAGGTGGACAAATGATGATCATGGGTGCCGTAGTGGGATTCTAAAACAGTTAATAGTTTTTTTCCCTTTATTATTATTCTATTTTAATTGATTTAAAAAAAAATGTAAACACAAATGATGTGGCAGCATTTGATTTGTTATGTGACTTGTGCTTTAGTATATAAGGGATATATAAATAAACAGTTTTGAAAGAAAAAAAAATACAGTTCTTTTTACCGTGTGGTTGGAGAGAGAAAACTACAAATGTTGCACTATTTT
>NW_013640893.1:0-281 GCF_000695525.1 Brassica oleracea var. oleracea
GTGGTGATGCAAAAGTATTTTAAAAAGGCAAGGTGATGATTGTTTACTTGATTTTTGGATTTGGGTTTTTGTCTTTTGGATTTTGATTTTCAAATTTTACATTTGGGGTTTTAATTTTTGGTTTTTGATTTTGCTGTAGATTTTAGCTTCTCGAAAAACTTGAATGGTGATACTAGATTCTAGTTTCTGGTTTTTGTTTTTTGTTTTTTTTTTTTTTTTTGAATTTCTGTAAAATTTGATTAGTTATTTATTTAATTTAAAAGTTATTTATTATTTTTAAG
>NW_013640894.1:0-281 GCF_000695525.1 Brassica oleracea var. oleracea
CTCTTTCTAGATGCTGAACATGGGAGAGAGGAGAACCAGAAACACATAGACTTTTACCTTCCAGACATGCAAGAGGAATCCGATCCAGTGTATTCCAAGCCCAAGACAAGCAATTTGAGTTGATTAGGTTGGAGGTCAACTTTGGTTCCTTTAGACATTCTCAGCAAGTATGGATGTTATTGGCAGGTGATGCACTTTGAGATTTTCATTCAGTACACCATCGAGTCAGTAAATCTAAAAATTGTGCTATAGAGTGGTTAGGCGGTTTGTTTCAAGAAAAA
>NW_013640895.1:0-281 GCF_000695525.1 Brassica oleracea var. oleracea
TCTCTCTCTCTCTCTGTATATATGACATTGCTGTTTTTTCTGTGTCCTGGTTTCTTTTGGGTCAGATGAGAGGCATGAGGTGAGGTATGAAGATGGCTACACGAGAGGATCAGATGCAAGGATCGAGTGGGAGAGAAGAGAAGATTTTTTGTTTTTGTTCGTTTGAAGGCAGTAAGTGAGAAAGAAAGACGTAGCAGATTGGGAGTGTATCAATGATGAAACGGTCTAGCACAGGAGCCATCTTTCCATTTTTGAGAGTTCCATGTACCCCACTGCATATA
>NW_013640896.1:0-281 GCF_000695525.1 Brassica oleracea var. oleracea
GTCTCTCTACGGAAGTTCAGTATTTTGCTCCTACAGAAGATGCACTTGGAAGGTCAAGTCTATCACCGATCCAAAAATGCACGGCAGCAATTCGTCAATTAGCATATGGTGGTGGGGCCGATACGGTAGACGAATATGTTCGACTTGGTGAAACAACAGCTAGGAATTGCTTGCACCAATTTACTGCCGCAATTATAGACTTGTTTGGCGATGAATACCTAAGACGTCCAACACCGGAGGATCTTGAAAGACTACTACATAAGGGAGAACAACGTGGATTT
>NW_013640897.1:0-281 GCF_000695525.1 Brassica oleracea var. oleracea
CCAACCCGCTAGAGTTGAGTAAACGCTTCTGTGACAGAGTATTTGGTTGATATGGGTGCTCTCAACTGCCTCCTTCCCACCGACCAGCCTCGACTCAGCGAACATATGGATGACATCATTAAGATGATTGAAAAGGTATGTTTCGTTTGATACAACATGGAGTTGGAATCAGCAGTTATGTATATGATTTATTTCCTGTTACAGATTATTGAGAATGATTGTGGGTATGTTATGGAAGGAGGCGATGTGTTCTTCTCTGTCGACAAATCACTAGACTATGG
>NW_013640898.1:0-281 GCF_000695525.1 Brassica oleracea var. oleracea
GTGGAAACCTTTTGTTTACACTCTACAAATATTAATCAACAAAACTGTTACATTCCGTTCAAGTTCAGCAAAAAATACTTAATCCAGAAGAACTTACTGATGGTGGTGAATTTTCACCCACTTCCGAGTCTGACCGCTGCAAATAGACATAAAAATTAGGTTACCATTTTGCAAAAAACAATAACCAAAGGACAGTTAATCTTTAACACTTACTCGACTATTCATTTTTGCAAGGGCCTCTTGTAATTCGTGGACCTGCTGCTTCAACTGAACTTGTGTCT
>NW_013640899.1:0-281 GCF_000695525.1 Brassica oleracea var. oleracea
AATATTCTCAAATATTTGAATTTCTAAAAATAGGAATTTGAATTTTTAAAAATAGGACACGCCTCTTCAAGAATGTTCCATCGACAACAAACAGTAGCACCCATTTGAATTTGAATTTCTAAAAATAGGATATTTTTCTCTGAGATGAAAATGAATATTCTCTGAGATGAAAGTGAATATTCTCAAATCGATTTGTCGCTTTTTTTTTGTTCCTTTTTCGGTTTTTTTTTAAATTCGATTTTTAAAAAAAATATAAAAGTG
This sequence comes from Brassica oleracea var. oleracea, assembly GCF_000695525.1. NCBI lineage: Eukaryota > Viridiplantae > Streptophyta > Magnoliopsida > Brassicales > Brassicaceae > Brassica > Brassica oleracea. Next base: position 262 of record NW_013640899.1, read on the forward strand.
AATATTCTCAAATATTTTGT
>NW_013640900.1:0-281 GCF_000695525.1 Brassica oleracea var. oleracea
TGAATGAGATTTTAAGAAACTCTATTTTGATTACGTAATGGCACTTGTCTATTCGACACAATTCTGATGAAGTCTAATTAATTAATTTCATTGAATTTTCAATATAGTTCAGATTTAAGGTTATTAATTTCACCACGAAGGTTTTGGTTTACTCTTTTATTATATATACAATTAACTCTTTAAATAATGTAAACGCATTGGGTTTATCATGTTAGCTATGTTCTTTTCATGAACGCTGCAACCAGCGTCAGCGTCAAAAGCGTCAGCGTCAAGAAAATAAC
>NW_013640901.1:0-281 GCF_000695525.1 Brassica oleracea var. oleracea
TTACATTTCTGTCAGCATATATTTGCAGAAAGCTGTGAAGCTATAAAGGAATGAGAATACTACTGCAACATAGTTATGTTCGAGTGTTTGTACGTTGGTCATCGGGTAACACTTCCTGGAAAAATCTCAATCGTATCTCCCTGAGCAACACGGTTCCAGCGGAATGACTGCTTCTCGTATAAAATTTGTGTTTTGTGTATAAAGAAGTGCCCTCCTTCAGGGAGAAGTAACTGACACCTCTGCTGCATCTTCGCCAGCTCTGTCCTCAGTACTTCAACGTT
>NW_013640902.1:0-281 GCF_000695525.1 Brassica oleracea var. oleracea
AGATTTCGTCCTACTAAAAAGCTTGGAAGGAAAAGAGTTGCATATCGCCAAATGTTCTATCTACCGATATCTGATAGACTGAAAAGATTATATCAGTCGAGAAGTACTGCAGTACACATGAGATGGCATGCCGAGCACTTGACTAAGGACAAGGAAATGTCTCATCCATCAGATGGAGAAGCATGAAAACACTTTAACGAGGTATTCCCTGATTTTGCAAAAGAGGCAAGAAATATTTATCTTGGGTTATGCACAGATGGTTTCAATCCATTTGGTATGTC
>NW_013640903.1:0-281 GCF_000695525.1 Brassica oleracea var. oleracea
CATGTTTATGTATCTTTGACTTTATATATCTCCTGGTGTGTACTTTTTTGTTTGTTATGAATCGTGTACTCTTTACTAGCATTAATAACTGACTGTTGTAGGCTGGGGAGATTATCCAATCAAAGTCACTGGTGTGGAGGTATTTGAGGAGCAGAACAAAGCAAGCTTAAACATAACCGGTTCAACAAGTACCTTATTAATTCCTTTCATAATTTGCTTAATTGCTATCGAAGTTGTCATTCTTGTTTTAGTGTACAGAATATTTCTTGATGAAATCTTTT
>NW_013640904.1:0-281 GCF_000695525.1 Brassica oleracea var. oleracea
CGGTAGTGAGGTCGATTAGGTAATGTCGCTCCGGGAACTAAATCAATTTGGTGTTGTATATCTCGAAGAGGTGGTAGTCCTTCGGGTAGTTCCGTAGGGAACACGTCAACGAATTCCTGTAACACCACGTCCAAAGATGAGGCGATTGGTGTTGTCAGGAGACGGTGTGCCGTTGATGGCACGAGGGCGAATGCAACGCCTTCCGTCTGGAGTTCCGAGATGAACGACTTATAGGAACACAGGAGCGACGTGGGTTTTGAGGTTGTCGTTGTAGTTGATTG
>NW_013640905.1:0-281 GCF_000695525.1 Brassica oleracea var. oleracea
ATCCTACAAACTATCAAGATAAGTAACGTGGCTTAACTTTGTTTAAAGGCATGGCTTTTAAAACAAATATGTTTACATCTATTTTGGTTATTCATAGAAATATTTTGTAATAAAAAACCTATGTTAATTATATTTTGATTATTCATGGAAATTTGTTAGATAAATTATATTATTCATTAGTTTTCAAAAACATGCATCCCTTTCAAAATAATATCAGAATTAATGTTTAACCTTTTCAAACGTTTTGTTTTACTGCAGTCAGCCTCTGTTCATAGAATATT
>NW_013640906.1:0-281 GCF_000695525.1 Brassica oleracea var. oleracea
CTAGCTTAGGGTTTTGGTTTCGTTGTTGTTGTTGAAATGGTTCTCACGCTATATATTGAATCTGACTTATTTGTTCTTGTACAGAACTACACGCAGATCTGTAAAACAAAGGCTCCAATATATACAAGTTATCCAAGAATTGGTATGACACTCGTTGATAATAAAAATAAAACACACAAATTTTGTTTTTATTCTTACAAGAATCTTACTTGCTTGTGTGTTCTTGCAGCAGGAGGAGATCAAGTTGTTACAGATTTCCAACGAGTAGGACTCCGATCTTT
>NW_013640907.1:0-281 GCF_000695525.1 Brassica oleracea var. oleracea
ATCTTTATAATTTAATTTATATTTACTTTTAAAATAAACATATATCTGCATGGACGCGCGGATATGATTCTAGTTATTATGTATTATAAGGGATGTTTTTGTTAGTAGTTGTTTAATACATTTTAATTAATGTTATTTTATCATTTTCCATTGTTTTTAATAAAGTTAAATTACGTTTTGATTTGAATAATTCTAAGTTACTCCATTCATCCACTGTATGGATTTTTTTTTTTGAGCAACCCATTGTATTGGTAAAAAGCTATTAAAGAGAGAATTGTTCA
>NW_013640908.1:0-281 GCF_000695525.1 Brassica oleracea var. oleracea
GAGATGATCAGAGAGTCGTATGAGAAGAGTTGTTAGAACAGTGTTTGAATTGCTTGCAAGATTTGTCTAAAAGCTAGAAGTATTATTAGGTGTAAGCAAGCATGATTAAAGTCAGTTAATTAATCTGCTATAAAGAGCTAAGTATTATTTGTTGTTGTAGAATGTGAGGAAAGCAAGGGAAAAGCATGATTGTTGCGGGGTTTTTTGAGTCGAAAAAGAATCATGGTAACGAACTGATTGAAAAGTTGGAAGCTGGTATGCAAGATATGCTACAGATTGTC
>NW_013640909.1:0-281 GCF_000695525.1 Brassica oleracea var. oleracea
GTTTGTTGGTTTATAAAATATATATAATTTTAATATTAAATATAACTTAAACCTTAGAGTTTTTTTACAGTTTTTTTTATGTTTATATTATATCATTTTTTTTTTGAAAGATTATATTTTTTTCTTTGAAATATCATTATATATATATTATCTTAAACATATTAGATGTTTCTATTTATATTTTAGTAATCATATTTTAATCTTTCTTAAAATTTAAAATACTCTACATTTAAAAAAATATAAATGTCTTCTATTATCTAATGTATATTATATATTTTCTT
>NW_013640910.1:0-281 GCF_000695525.1 Brassica oleracea var. oleracea
TTTTTTTTTTTTTTTAGAAAGTATGTTTTTAGCTGTAAAAGAGAATGCATTCCAGAGAGAGACGTTACTGAATAATGATGTGATAAGAGTTATCGATTCTATTAGAAATTTTGATAATTGATTATATATCTCAACATGTCGAAAAATAAAATGGTTTAGACTTTATGGATAATATAAGGACTTTATGGATAATATAAGGATACACTCATTTTAATGTTTCAGAGTTTCAACAAGGAAGACACCGGAACTTCACATGTCAATCTCGATTTTTCTTCAGAAAT
>NW_013640911.1:0-281 GCF_000695525.1 Brassica oleracea var. oleracea
CCAAAGAATCCTTTATCATGCCGCCTAAGAGGGATGTTCAGAAGCAACTTGATGATCAAGCAGAAGCTTTTCGTGATGCTATGGCTGATCTTCGCCGTGAATTCCGAGAAACCTTACAGGTTTCGATTGAAGCAGCAATGCGCACGGTGCGGGAAGCACAGCCCCAAGCCCCACAACGTCAACGTCGCCAGGAACAAGACCTTGCAGAGGAGGAAGATGACGATCTTGCCGATGAGAACCCTTTTGCGGGACTGCAAGAGCAGCAAATCCTACCACAAAAT
>NW_013640912.1:0-281 GCF_000695525.1 Brassica oleracea var. oleracea
TTATAGATATAGTTTCAGCAACCAGCCTAATCCGTAGTCTACCATAAAATATTTTTAACCAAATATGACAAAATCCTCTACGGTCTATGACATGGTTCATGAAAGAATATGGGGTGTAAAATCAACCAACAAGAAAATCTATATTTGAACAAGAACCTATCATATCTCTAGATCATATCTCTCAACCATCTATGTATGTACTATAATTGCCAACGTAGCCAAGCAAAAAGATAAAATTGGAAACACAAGAGATAATAGCTACAGAAAAATGGAGCATTTCA
>NW_013640913.1:0-281 GCF_000695525.1 Brassica oleracea var. oleracea
ACAACTTCGGAGGAGAGATTTGAGACTGGAACGATGGTGTCTGAAGCTTCCAAAATCAGTGTGGATTCGGCAGAGGGAAGTAAGAGCAATGGTGACATTGATGAGATGGGCAAAGCAAAACGCCTCAAGCATGGGGTGTAGATCTTTCGTGTGTCGTATCATGTCTTGCATGGGATTACATCTATATTTTTTTTTTCTCACTCTGTTATGGACTCATGATTTCTTTCAGTTTCTCTAAAGTTTTTTATATACTCTGAATGCTTATGTTTTGATAATCATTA
>NW_013640914.1:0-281 GCF_000695525.1 Brassica oleracea var. oleracea
GTTTGTTATGGCAAAAAGGCGATCATGAGTATGTGGGGTTGGTTTCAAAGGATTTTATGAAGAATTTGAAAACTTATTTCAGTGTGGCATCGATGGAAAAAGCTAAAGAAATGTGCATACCTGATCTGCTGAGAAGTCTAAGAAGATAGAACAATTCACTTCACGAAGATCTTCCTAGCGAAGAAACAAGAGCTGTGTATCTCTCTGTTTGAACAAACGACAGATTCTTTAGTTTGTGGAAGAAAAAAGAGTCACAAGAAGGTAAAATGATTACACTCGAT
>NW_013640915.1:0-281 GCF_000695525.1 Brassica oleracea var. oleracea
AGGTGTATGCCTCCACAGGACGAACAAAGACAAACGTTTTATATCGTAGACGAAGAGCAACCTATTGTTGGGATGGAGAGAAACATTGAGCTAGTGGTTGGCAATTTGTTGGAGGAGGATAGCAGTCAAGTGGTTGCTATAACTGGGATGGGAGGTATTGGTAAAACCACACTCGCAAGAAAAGTTTTCAATCTTGAGACAATAAAAAGTCATTTTCCAGGATTGGCGTGGGTTTGTGTTTCACAACAGTTTGAAAGGAAGTGTGTCTGGCAGACAATCTT
>NW_013640916.1:0-281 GCF_000695525.1 Brassica oleracea var. oleracea
CTCCAGGTTTCTGAAACAAAGACAATGTCGCACGGATGGAGGAGCATCATTGCGGGTAGAGATCTATTGGTTACCCGACTGGGTAAGGTCATAGGGAATGGGGAAGGAACACGGGTCTGGAAGGACCCTTGGCTAAGACTTGATCACCCTACTGTCCCGTTTGGACCAGTAAAAGAAAGCGACCAAGATTTGTTTGTATCTGATCTCATCTGCAGAGGAAGTGGAGAATGGAATATCAACCAAATAACAAGCATTATGCCACATCTTCTTCCTGAGATCCT
>NW_013640917.1:0-281 GCF_000695525.1 Brassica oleracea var. oleracea
CATTGCCTTGTGCAACACTCATTACAAGATCATCGCCAAGATTCTCACCAAGCGACTTCAGCCCATTCTCTCACATCTCATCTCAGAACATCAGTCGGCTTTTGTTCCAGGTCGGGCAATTTCCGACAATGTACTTATTACCCATGAGATTCTCTATTATCTCCGTACGTCGGCTGTCCGACAAAGATGCTCAATGGCGGTAAAAACCGACATGAGCAAGGCGTACGATAGGATTGAATGGGATTTTCTCCGAGAGGTGCTGACACGACTTGGGTTCCACA
>NW_013640918.1:0-281 GCF_000695525.1 Brassica oleracea var. oleracea
AAACAAAAATGGCAACGATAAAATCTATCAAACCCCGTAAAATTCGTCTAATTACCGAGTTGGAGATATCTCAACGCGTAAGGGTTTGAGCAAAAGACGTTTTCTGAAATCTTTTAGAAAAAAACAAAACTTGCTCTCCTCGAAACCGCGGAGAATCTCTAGATTATTCGCAGAAATAGAAGCACGGCAAATCGGGTTGCAGATTCCCCACCGCTGTACTTCTTCCGAATAGCTTTCATAGAAACAAAGCTGATTTCTATAGAATCACTCGAAACTTAAAG
>NW_013640919.1:0-281 GCF_000695525.1 Brassica oleracea var. oleracea
CAAAATGCTCCTGATCTTTGCTTGTTGCCAACTACAGAGTCTTTGCTTGTGTTTAACCACGAGCTAATGAGAAGAACATCATCCGTAGGCATCCATTTCCTCCTTTCTCTACGCGCTGCAGGAGTGCCGTCAAAGTTTGAAGATAGTTCGACACTACGCGCTGCAGGAATGCCGCCAAAGTTTGAAGATAGTTCGATACTATCTTCAAAGTTACCGAAGGAAATAGTTTGTTGACTGTTAAGTAGGTCAACAAACTTTGAAGTTTGCGTGGATGGACAAAA
>NW_013640920.1:0-281 GCF_000695525.1 Brassica oleracea var. oleracea
ACATAGAAGCATTTCTACTACTGACCTTTAAAATCCGAAAACAAGTTTACGAGAATTTATGACATGCAATCATCGTGCGTGAATTTCGTATTATTATTTACCTTAATGAATATAATTTAAGACATGTAACACTATATCGATGAAATGAGTTTTTTCTTTTTGCATAAATTTGGATGAAATGAGTTGTTAAGTCAATTACGATAATTCGCTGAAACCTGTCATTGAATATAAGCTAGTTACTGCTTAACTTTAGCCGCGATCGCTAACAATTGCAGAACAAA
>NW_013640921.1:0-281 GCF_000695525.1 Brassica oleracea var. oleracea
ACAATCATTCACGAATCTTCTCATGAGTGGTGATCATGTGTCAGCAAGTAGCGATCAATACCTCCTGGGCCCTGCTTCTTGCGCAACTGATGCGTCCAACCACGAGAGCAAATTCTCAGTCTTTCTGTTTAACCATGAAACGGCTACTTTCACTCAACTTCCCAACTCTGCTTCTTCAAGCTTCGACCAAGGGTTGATTGGCACTTACTGATACAAATATCCAAAGCCACATCTCTCATCTGCTTCATGATATGGTTATACTCAAATGTGTATTCGTTTTT
>NW_013640922.1:0-281 GCF_000695525.1 Brassica oleracea var. oleracea
ATTCCACATATCTACTCATCAATAACATAAACTCGTTAAATACCAACGACAAAGAAACACTATTGCTACTGAGCTTACAAAAATGTTTAATCACTACAAGAAAATCTGTATGTAGCCACAAATTAGCCACAAAACAAATTGTGGCTGAAGATTTAAAGCTACGAATAGCCACAAAATAACAACAAACTAAAATCAGTAGCTATTACGTAGATTTTTGTGGCTAAATAGCCACAGATTACACTTTGTAGCTAATTGAATTTAAAAAACCGTGATTAGCCACA
>NW_013640923.1:0-281 GCF_000695525.1 Brassica oleracea var. oleracea
CCGAGACCTTATAAAGTACAACAAAATTCAGGCCGATAACTTAGATGTCAATAAAACAAACAGACACGCAAACCACAAACTTAAACAAGACAAAATAACATTGAAGAGGATGGTGAAGACTAGTGTTTGTTTACCCCGCGTGTGGACCTCCTCAACGGTGCCTGGCTCGTCGATGGCTTTGTCGGTGAAGGCTCTCGAAGCTCAACTTCAACGCTGGCTTCCATACGTGATTGCTTAAGCTCTGTCCGCATCTGCTCAAATGTCTCGGCCATCTGTTTCTG
>NW_013640924.1:0-281 GCF_000695525.1 Brassica oleracea var. oleracea
TGGTCTACACTACAGCAATAAAATACTTGAGTATCAAGCGTCCTCGAGAAATCTTTCTGAACATGACGAGGATGTTGAGATCCACCTCCTATCCGTTCAGCATATTGCTTCACTTTCTTCTTCATCAACATGTAATTGACGTAATAGCTACAATGAAATCATCAAAACATCATTAGCAACCACTATCAGATGATTAGATCATAGACTAAAGGTTTAATATGTGGCTATAAACCGAGATGTCATAGCAAGTGCATACCCTCTCAATTTTTCAATTTGCTTTC
>NW_013640925.1:0-281 GCF_000695525.1 Brassica oleracea var. oleracea
AATAATTAAAGCCGAAGACTTTCTGTAGATAGAGATTGAAGGAAGCCAAATTACTCCATCTCAATACTTGTATTTTATTTTATAATTTTATAACGTCTCTTTCTTCTCTTATATTATCAGAGAATCAAAGGTTAATCGAACGAAAGTCTTTATCCAATAGAGAGATTTATTTTATTTTATTAGTAACAACAAATTTTAATACTTAAAGATACTAATTGACGATAATTGATAGATATCAAAAAGCCTCTAAAAATTACACTAGGTAACTGGTAGGTTGAAAT
>NW_013640926.1:0-281 GCF_000695525.1 Brassica oleracea var. oleracea
AAGGCTGCAAGGTTGAGAAACCTCACCTACTCGGCTCCTTTGTATGTTGACGTAAGTAAGAGAGTTATAAAGAAAGGGCATGATGGTGAGGAAGTCACGGAGACACAGGATTTTACCAAAGTTTTCATTGGAAAGGTTCGTCAACTTTTTTTTTCTTCTTCCTGCATCTATTATATATATATATGTGGTTCTGACAATATGCATGTTTTCTTCTTATTTGATTTTTTTTTTCTCCTAGGTTCCCATCATGCTCCGGTCTAGTTACTGTACCTTGTTTCAGA
>NW_013640927.1:0-281 GCF_000695525.1 Brassica oleracea var. oleracea
CTTCAATCTTGGAGACTGCAGTGTTTCCCATGAACAGCTTCTCCTGATTCTTGCTTTTCTGATTAGTGCTGAACATCGCCCTATCAGTGCAAATGTGGGTGGTCGCTCCAGTGTCATACCACCATTCCTTGGAGTTGCTGCCTTCGACCACGTTGACCTCAGTCACCATTGCAACGAGATCCTCCTCAGTGAGATTCGTTTGATGCTTCTTATCTCTAATCTTGTTGCGACACTCATCAGTCTTGTGTCCCACTTTGTGGCAGTAGTGACACTTCCCCTTG
>NW_013640928.1:0-281 GCF_000695525.1 Brassica oleracea var. oleracea
AGGTGGCAAACATCTTTTTAAACTCCTCGAGCGCCGCGGCGTTAGCTTGTGCGTTGGCCGCGGATACGTCCGCTGCGGGAGTGAGGAGATCAGTGCCGCTGCCTCCGTTAAGAGGAGTCTGCACGTTATCCGTGTCATCAGTTGACATGTCTGGTTGAGCGTGATGTGGTTGAGAGTTAGATTGATCCGTATCCCACTCCGTCTAGCGCCAAACTGTTGGAACCAAAATTCACCCTGTCGATTTCCGTTTAAATAAGGAAACTAGGAAAACCCTAATTTCC
>NW_013640929.1:0-281 GCF_000695525.1 Brassica oleracea var. oleracea
TATAATGGCCATCAAGATACATATCTGGTTATAAAACAAACAAGGGGGTTTGAGATTTTGATGTGGATAAGTGCCGATTTGGATCGGTAAGCACATCGAATGGGAATAAGATTTTGATGGCCAGCTTATTCATCCGGCTATACAGCCGGTAATACGGCCAAACAAAGATTATGGGTTTCAATCCTTTAGTCAATCCGGATTTAAGGCCGGATCAAAATAGGAGAAAGGGAAACTGATTTTAAGGCTTGCTAGCTAAAAGGGGTTTATGATTTTCTCTAATA
>NW_013640930.1:0-281 GCF_000695525.1 Brassica oleracea var. oleracea
GTCCTAGAGGAGAGAGAGAGGCGGCCACAAGCTTAGAGAAAAGGAAATCCTTTTCTTTTTCCTAGTAGATGTAATCTTTCCATTTATGTGTTTAGTCGTTATCCTAAATCTAATAAGATTAGGATTTGTACTATTTCTATTTATCTCTTATTGTAATCCTTATATAAGGAATCTCATATTATGAAATAATAATACAGGAATATTCAGTCTCTAAACTCTCTAATTACAACATTGTAGGCTTTTTTTAAAATTATGGATTCGGCCCAAAGAAATGGGTGACA
>NW_013640931.1:0-281 GCF_000695525.1 Brassica oleracea var. oleracea
GCCCTTTGTTGATCCAGAAGTACTTACGGCTCAGTTGAAGGACAAGGTTGATCGCATATTTTTGTTCGAGACCCAGATGGCGGCTCAACAGGCGGGCTATGAGGCACAGAGGAGGCTGAACCAGCAAATGATGGAGATGATGCAGAGGATGTATCCGAATGAGGTGTTCCCGGACGTGCCAGACTCGTAGTTTTTTTTTTTCCAAAACTTGGAATGTTTTATTTTTATTTGTACAACTTTGAATATTAATTAATATGATTTCAATTTTAATTTTAATTTTA
>NW_013640932.1:0-281 GCF_000695525.1 Brassica oleracea var. oleracea
TCTAGTTTCTGATTAAGCGTTTGTTACAGGACAATGGACTTTGATACTCCAAACCTTATTGATGAAGATAGTTTTTATCTTGCAAATGAAGCCATGGAACATGAAGATAATGATGAGGTCCATGAGGATGATCCAATGCCTCAAGAAAGCGGTTCTTCAGAAAGAGGTATCAGTAGTAGCGGTTCAAGTAAGCGTCGTGCTAAGTGCTGGAACAATTTCACACCAGGAGAGAAGCATTCTGATGGCAAAACTGATGTCACTTGCAAGTACTGTCAGAAGTA
>NW_013640933.1:0-281 GCF_000695525.1 Brassica oleracea var. oleracea
CAGGCCAACATTGCTCATCGTCATCCTCGTGCCGACGATTCAGATGATGATTTTGGAGAAAATCTTTTTGCCGATGGCAACCAACAGGAACAACGTAACCACGATCGTATCACCGCTCCAGCTGATCACAAAATCAACAGATGCGAAGTTCAGCCTGAAGAAAGACCATGGGAAAGAGGGTTTCGGATTGAGATTCCAGAATTTAACGGCAATCTTAGCACAGAAGAATTTTTTGATTGGCTTAGTGCGATCGAGGAAATTCTAGAGTTCAAACGCATTCC
>NW_013640934.1:0-281 GCF_000695525.1 Brassica oleracea var. oleracea
AAAAAAAAAGACACCACCATCTAATCTTTAAATATAAGAAAGTTTGAATTATTCACCATTTAACTGTTTTTCTCATGAAAATCTAAATATAAATAAACGAATAATTAGATCATAACTAAGATTTGAGTAACTATTAACTCAGTCTACTCACTATTATTCTATAATATTAATAGAATTTTTTTAAACTTAGAAAATTCAAATTTATTGTTCCTTAAAACAATAGGAAAATTGCCAAAAATACTATTTTCAAAGTATCACTTTTCATGTTTACACTAACCACT
>NW_013640935.1:0-281 GCF_000695525.1 Brassica oleracea var. oleracea
GTATTAAACATATAAACAACAACAAAGAAAGTAGAGACATAATAAGTTTGATTTGTTTTCACAATTTTGAAAATTTAACACTTACTATCTTTTCTGAAATAAAAATATTTCACAAGCAATGCAGAAAATAATTTTTATAAATCCAAAAATTAAAGGTAAAAAATTAAATGTTAAACTTATATTATATGTGTAAACTTATTGAACTTATACAATCTCTAACGGACCATAGGACAGGATGTTACGTTCGGTTTGTTTTCACATTTTTAAAATTTAACATTTAA
>NW_013640936.1:0-281 GCF_000695525.1 Brassica oleracea var. oleracea
GAGTCATCCATCCGGACATCATGCCGTAAGCGGGAAAGTCATTAATTATCCACATTAGTGCGGCTCGCATCGAAAATTTTTGCTTCTTCGAGACATCATATGCTTCAACTCCATCGCTCCACAAACTTTTTAGTTCTTCAATTAATGGCTGCAGATAAATATCAATGCTCTTCTTTGGATGCCTTGGCCCATGAACTAGTACTGATAAAAAGAAATATTCTCTTTTCATACACGTACCAGGAGGTAGGTTATACGGGGTTACGATGACGGGCCAGACCGAG
>NW_013640937.1:0-281 GCF_000695525.1 Brassica oleracea var. oleracea
CCATTAGAACGGTTCTTGGGCTGGTAGCACAAGAAGATCTGCATCTTAAACAAATGGATGTGAAAACGGAATTTCTTCACGGTGATTTGGATGAGGAAATTTATATGAAGCAACCCGAAGGCTTTGAGATCAAAGGGAAGGAAAGCCTTGTTTGCAAGTTGAAAAGGAGTTTGTACGGCTTAAAACAAGCTCCAAGACAGTGGTATCAACGGTTCGACAACTTTATTAAAGGCATTGGTTTCTTGAGGTGTGAAGCTGACCACTGTTGTTACTTCAAGACG
>NW_013640938.1:0-281 GCF_000695525.1 Brassica oleracea var. oleracea
GTAAAGTGATCGCTGTAACTTGACTGAACAAATCTCCCTGGATTTTTTTTTTAATGCCCCTGGCATTTTCATATATATATATCGTTATCCAACGATCCATACAAATATGCAGTCACAACGTCCATAAGATGCATTTCAAGATTTTTAGATGCCGTTAGGCTCATCAAAAATCTAAAAGTAATTGCATCCATTACCGGGGAATATGTTTCCTCAAAATCAATTCTGTGGGAACCAAAATTTGCACTGTCAATTTCCGTTTAAATTAGGAAAGTAGGAGAACC
>NW_013640939.1:0-281 GCF_000695525.1 Brassica oleracea var. oleracea
AATCAATAAAAAAAGAGGTCAGTGCTACGGCCCCTATTGCTTGTTTTTGTTTGATCCAATATTGATCGGGGACGAGCCCCGACTTCCATAGGTCCTGGGTTTGACCTCCCGTAGTGGTCCTTGCTTTTTATAAAGCGGAGCGGGGCCAATTTCTCGTACTTGCTCCGTGTGCCCCCCTTTCGTCGAGTGCCCACTGGACTGTTGGCCTACCAAGTACTTGCCTGCTGCTCCTGTCGCCCGCTTGACGGGCGGAGCACTCGTTATCCTTACGGTTCTGTTCT
>NW_013640940.1:0-281 GCF_000695525.1 Brassica oleracea var. oleracea
AAATCAGGATGACTCGGGATGTACAAAGCTTGATTTGAATACATAAATTAGTGAAGAATCACCCCAAATTTGAATAAATCTCATAAGAGTTAGGATGAAGAAGTTATCCCACTTTCAAATAAGGTGATCCCAGTTTCCCTGTTTGGAAATATGACAACTTCTTTGTCATTCTAATCAAACCAGGATGGATCACGATATAAGAACCTTCATTTGGATAGATAAAGTAGTGTAGATTCACCAGGAAGTTTAATAAATATCATAGGAGTTAGGATGAAGAAGTT
>NW_013640941.1:0-281 GCF_000695525.1 Brassica oleracea var. oleracea
CTTCTATCGAATCTAAACAGTTTGTTTCCTCTCTTCTGTGTAGTATCAAGGAAGGAGAGGAGTGGTATGTGATCCGAGCCTTCGAATCTGAGATACTGGCTTCTACAGGCTGGATACAGTTCTGTCCACTCACTATTACTGATAGCTCTGTCCAGGCGGCACCGCACCAGATGTGAGTGTCTCTAACCTCTCCAGGAAAGGAAACTCCCTGAGTATTTTAGATCAAATAAGTCATTTGTAGACAGAAAGGATCTGAATGCGCTGAAAGTCCCTTCTGCCCT
>NW_013640942.1:0-281 GCF_000695525.1 Brassica oleracea var. oleracea
TTCGAAATGAAAGACTTAGGAAAAACTAAGTTCTGTTTGGGACTGCAGTTTGAGTATGTGGATAATGAAATCCTTGTGCATCAAAAGACATATACATAAAAGATACTCAAGCAATTCAATATGGACAAGGCTCATTCCTTGTCAAGTCCTATGGTCGTAAGGTCCTTAGACCTAAATAAAGACCCATTCGGACCAAAGAGGCCGGACGAGGAAATGCTCGGGCCGGAAATGCCCTACCTAAGTGCCATTGGAGCCTTAATGTATTTGGCTAGTCATACTAG
>NW_013640943.1:0-281 GCF_000695525.1 Brassica oleracea var. oleracea
TGTGAATGGCTCCAGGCTGTATTGGGCACGTTGTTCGTCTGAGGAAGAGCACTCAACAAGCAGATAAGAGACCATGTAGAGAAAATGCTCCATTACCACATCGAGTTCTTCTGGGGAGATACTGGAACAAATGCTGTCAAAGACGACTATGTGCCTCTTAGGGATCAATATCCACATAGCAATCCAATGAGTGTCGGCGAAGTTCACTGGCACATAGATATCATCAATATCCATCCCCCCAAACCTTGTTCGATTGGCAAAATGATGGTATAGTGCCTGCA
>NW_013640944.1:0-281 GCF_000695525.1 Brassica oleracea var. oleracea
TCAAGGTTTCTGTTCAGAGAAGGAGTTAAAGAGGAGATTAAGAAAGCATGGCTATCAAACCATCCTCTTTTTGAAGTTAAAGTCTCGGATAGACTCAAAAGCTGCAGAAAGGCTTTGAGTAAATGGAAAAGGAAGGAGACATTAAATTCTAGAGACAAGATCAAACAGATTGAAGTTGCTTTAGAGGAGGCGCAATCATCGCTCAGTCTATCAACGATCAGAATTAACTTCTTAAAAGCGGGGTTAATACAAGCCTACAAGGAGGAGGAGATGTATTGGCA
>NW_013640945.1:0-171 GCF_000695525.1 Brassica oleracea var. oleracea
TTTGCATCCTTCTTCATTTTTGTTTAATTTTATATGATTAAAAAAAATAAACAATCACATTAACCATATAACCAAAAAAAAATTAGATTTTTTCTTATATGTTATATTTTCAATTTTTTAAAATGACTTTAAATTACAAAAATGAGGAAACCTTATATGTTATATTTTTTT
>NW_013640946.1:0-281 GCF_000695525.1 Brassica oleracea var. oleracea
AAGAACTTTTAAACAAGAGACTTGCAATGGACCACACAAACATAACTGTCTCTTAACTAAGTCTCTTAAACCCATTTTTCCAACTAAAAATTATTAAAAAAAGATTAAGAACCCCTGAATGAGTATGTGGGATAATGATGCTGTGATCAGTTACATTCCAATCTCTTAAACCAAAGAACCAAAGAGCATCCACGATCTCTTCCTGTTTAGGACGCTTGTATTCTACAAATTGATTTTTTTTTTTAATGTATAGAAGTGATTTTTAGACAAAAAAAAATTAA
>NW_013640947.1:0-281 GCF_000695525.1 Brassica oleracea var. oleracea
TAAACCGACGTTTCGACGTAATTTCGTCGTAAATCGAAAAACGCAGGTCTGGTAACTTCATCGTAAATGAAAAAACGGGGGCCTGGTAAATTCGTCGTAAACGCGGGCCTGGTAAATTCGTCGTAAACCGATGTTTCGACGTAATTTCGTCGTAAAACGAAAAACGCGGGCCTGGTAACTTCGTCGTAATATTACGTCGCGTTTACGACGAATCATTTTCTATATATTGAAACTCCGAGACGAGGCTGCCTCGTTCATTCCTCCCAAACTCCTCTCCTCTC
>NW_013640948.1:0-281 GCF_000695525.1 Brassica oleracea var. oleracea
AAATTTATGATCTATAAAATATATTTCTAGAAGTAAATTTAAGATTATTAAAACTATTTAAGTCAATATATTATTATGGAAGTATTATTTATAAAAATATATACTTATGAAAAAATCAATTATAAGAAAAGATCTTATGATAGTCAATATGAAACTTCAGCATCCATTCACGCATGGTGTTCTTCGTTCAATTTTTAGTCCAAATTCTAAGGATGACGGGTTTATAATTTAACAGGTTTTAAATAGATTATTCGATTAAAAAATTATTAAATGTGATTTTA
>NW_013640949.1:0-281 GCF_000695525.1 Brassica oleracea var. oleracea
AATTTGTTTAATTAATGTCCAATCCAATCAACCCATGATATATTAATGATAGTTTAGTTTTACAATTTTTAATAAAAATTGATCCAGTCCATGAAAAAGAAATTATATAATAACAAGAAAAAAATTGTATATATATAAATAAAATGATCAAATATATATAAAATATTATCGATAATATATACAAATAAACTCACCATGTGTTTTACGCAGATCATATCCTGGTTATTAATTCTAATTTGCCAAAATTTTATACTTGGACAAAAGTATGTTTTAAATATATT
>NW_013640950.1:0-281 GCF_000695525.1 Brassica oleracea var. oleracea
ATAAAAGTGTATCTGTTGGTAAAGCCATCATGTACTGATCTCTTATCCTACTACCATGGACGTCCAAGAAGGATATGGCTAGCTTCAAGGGGTGCTACATCACAAGTGATTTCATCCTGGTACTTTCCCACTGATAGCAAGACCTTCACTTGCTTGGTGATCTTTAACCCACCCTCATCATTGATCCATAGCAAGAGATATGGCTTAGGATGCTTGAACACTTGAAGACCCAAATTTTCCACCAACTCATCACTTGCTACATTAGTACAGCTTCCTCCATC
>NW_013640951.1:0-281 GCF_000695525.1 Brassica oleracea var. oleracea
TCAAGTTCTTTTTCAAGTGCGAACATAATTTCTCAATGTTCCACTCATTAGGATTTTTTAATTCTCCCCCTCGAGATGATGACACTCCATGTATAAAATCTCGTACTGAATCCCACTCTAGAACCAATAACATATTTAGTTTTCCCATTTGGGATGAATTATGTTTCAAATCCTTTAGAGTGAGATCCTAATTTGGGATCTGGTTAAAGAAATCACATCTAGTGAACTTAATTACTTGATGATTCATCACCCATGATGGTTTCCTTTATTTTCTTTTAAGA
>NW_013640952.1:0-281 GCF_000695525.1 Brassica oleracea var. oleracea
AAACAGGAAAACTGGGATCACCTGATTTGAAGGTGGGATAACTTCTTAATCCTAACTCTTATATGAATTATTCAACTTCCTGGGTATTCTCCACTGCTTTATGTATCCAAAGACAGTATTTCACATTGTGATTCATCCTGGTATGATTAGAATGATGAAGAAGTTCTTATAAACAGGAAAAATGGGATCACCTAATTTGAAAGTGGGATAATTTCTTCATCCTAACTCCTATGTGACTTATTCAACTTCCTGGTGATTCTCCACTACTTTATGTATCCAAA
>NW_013640953.1:0-281 GCF_000695525.1 Brassica oleracea var. oleracea
AAACCCCACCCCTTAACTCTAAACCCTAATGTCTAAATTAATTTACCGTTGGAATATAAGTGTATATTTATCTCTTTTGATAAAACATTAAGTGCTATTTTAAATATTACTATTTAAAATACTTTTTGATATTTTGTATTGATAATTGTGCTAAAATTAGTTATATATAATATTCATGATTCAGTTTTAATAAGATTGCTTAAGTTTTGAAAGTATATAATACTGAAACTTTTAAAATATTTTATATAGTTTAGAAATACTTGATTCCTAAAAATTATTTT
>NW_013640954.1:0-281 GCF_000695525.1 Brassica oleracea var. oleracea
AACCCCGAAAATTCCACTTCAATAATCTCCTGCAAGATCCCGTAAAAATCTGTGTCACCTTTCACACATATTCCATAGTTACTCGTTGCCCGATGTCTCCCATACTCGTGTGTGTGAAAGGTAAATCCTCGTGTGAAATACATAGGTGATGTGGTGGCCTTTGCAACTGGACCTTGAACCAATTCGTGAAACCATACGGGATAATAAGGATCGTCGTAATCAACCGTATTGAATTATCAAAACACTTGCTTAATTAATCAATGTATGAGATATATTACGTA
>NW_013640955.1:0-281 GCF_000695525.1 Brassica oleracea var. oleracea
AAACCACTTTAAAAGATCATGGATTTTGAACCTCTTAACCCACTTGATAAAAGCTTTCCCTTACTCAACCAAATGATTTGGACCAATTGACTATTTGCAAGAATTCACTTGATGCTATGCTTAATGAACTTGAGAGTTGGCTGATTTGCATGTGTGAATGCATGATGATGAGTGTAGGGATGAAAAGAGTTGAATAGGCCAAGAGAAGCTAGAGTATAATAAGAGAGGGTGTAGTAATGCTGAATTTAGATGTTGATTTGAGTGCTTTGTGTGTTTCTTTT
>NW_013640956.1:0-281 GCF_000695525.1 Brassica oleracea var. oleracea
CAGAAGAGAGCGCATGTATAGACTCTAGGACTTTCTTATAGCCTTGGTTGATCTTTAAGATCTGAAGGAACTCTTTGTTTCCTTCGCCCTTAGTCTCAATATGAAAGTCATTCATTCGAATGTCTTTAAAGCTCAATAGGCTTCTCTTAGAGTTGGTGAATACAATGCATCAGATATCTCTAGATGCGTACACTTAGGCAACATGATATTAGCCTGGATGTAGCCCTCTATGAAACTTTAGAGACTTTTATATCAAAAACTTTCATTCATTAATAAAATAA
>NW_013640957.1:0-281 GCF_000695525.1 Brassica oleracea var. oleracea
GGACAATCAAGAGATCTCTATAAATTATATAATGTCTGGAACGAAATAGAACAGACATGATATCGACGTCGATGATATTTTTGCTTATAAAGTAGCACTTGAGATAATGGAAAAAGATGAGGATCTAGAACCCACGTCCATATATGAATGCATGCGAAGATCAGATTGGATCAAATGGAAAGAAGCTATAAACGTGGAGTTAGAATCATTAAAGAAAAGATGCGTTTTTGGCAGTATAACCGTGACACCTAGAGATGTCAAACCAGTGGGATACAAATGGG
>NW_013640958.1:0-281 GCF_000695525.1 Brassica oleracea var. oleracea
AGAGTTTCACCAAGATCCAGATTCAGATTCATCTGGTGATGACGACTAGGAAACATAATACCATTGATTTTTTTTTTTTTTAAAGAAATACCGAGGAAATTCCGATGAAAACTAGATATACTCGATCGATCGATCACATTTTTTTTTTTTTAAGAAATACCGAGGAATTTGTTTTTCCTTAGAATTCCCTCGGAATATTCCGAGGAAATTCCGAGGAAACAAGGTTTTTAAACAGAAAACAACGTTTTTCGGTTTGAATAACACTTATATAACCCTTATTA
>NW_013640959.1:0-281 GCF_000695525.1 Brassica oleracea var. oleracea
ATGAATATATACACTTGGACTGCTACAACAATAGAGGTCATGATCTCAAAGAACTTATTTTTCTGTTTCAGGGGAGGAAATTATAATTGTTAATTTCAGTAGCATTACATGACCATACTTCTTCAACAGTTTTCATAGAGACTGATGTGGTAATTCTCCTCGCTGGTCCCGATGATCAGTAAGCCATGAGGAGAAAGTGGATGCCGGCAACCTACGGTGGTGATAAAGATAGAAAGAGAGGAAGAGAAGCTTTAGATGCCAAATCAAATTCATACTTGTAA
>NW_013640960.1:0-281 GCF_000695525.1 Brassica oleracea var. oleracea
AACTCCGATTGAGACAAAACGAAAAGCGTTTCGATGAGGATTCAAAAAAGAACCTAAAAGAGGACCTTTCTGAGGCCTGAAAGGTCGCTATGTAGCGAGTGAAGGTCAGACAGGTCGCTATGAAGCGAGTGGAAGCAAGCCAAGAAAAGTCCTACTTGTTTTCGTCATAAAATCTCAACGGAAACTCCGATTGAGACGAAACGAAAAGCGTTTCGATGAGGATTCAAAAGANAAGGACCTTTCTGAGGCCTGACAGGTTGCTATGTAGCGAGTGAAGGTCA
>NW_013640961.1:0-281 GCF_000695525.1 Brassica oleracea var. oleracea
TTGAGTGGGGTCGCAAAGTCGAGTCTTTTCCCGCGGACTTTAGTGGTCCCACGGGGGCAGATTGCTTGAGTCCTTGCCATTAAAGTTTCAACTTGTTTGGTCAAGGTGCTCAACAGCTGATCCTGTTCTTCCGACCTTTTTTCGTAGGTGGCGAACATCTTTTTAAACTCCTCGAGCGTCGCGGCATTGGCAGTGCCACTGCTTCCGTTAAGAGGAGTCTGCATATTATCCGCGTCGTCAGTTGACATGTCTGGTTGAGCGTGATGCGGTTGAGAGTTAGA
>NW_013640962.1:0-281 GCF_000695525.1 Brassica oleracea var. oleracea
GGCGAAAACTCCATATGTGGAGGAGCTGTATGATCACTTGAAGAATGGGGTCACTTGGAATCCAACCAGGTTCGCCGACCTTGATCTGCTGAAGGAGTTGGGTCTTGAATCTGACATTGAGGAGATGCTAGGACATTTGAAGATGCCAAAACTCCTCACCATGGCATATCCTTTCTACAAGGATGTCACTTGTCAGTTCTTATCTTCTCTTGCGGTCACTTACCACGACACCGCGCATGTGAGGCAAGGATGGGGCAAAATCAGTTTCAAGGTCAATGGAC
>NW_013640963.1:0-109 GCF_000695525.1 Brassica oleracea var. oleracea
CTGTCTCAAGAACCAAGAAACATGGCAGAGAATCTGAGGAACATCTTTGAAAGGCTTGGGTTAAACATGTCCCAAGATAAGGTTAGAGAAGTTGAAAGAACAACTCCCC
>NW_013640964.1:0-280 GCF_000695525.1 Brassica oleracea var. oleracea
ATAGGGATGTTTCCAAATATCCTAAAGAATCCCTGATTTAAAGAATGGACCGCGAAAAGGAAACCCGATCGCTGCAGAAAAAGGGAAAATGCTTCCCACAAAAAAGGAAAGCGCTATGTTTTGGAGGAACAAAAAGAGCATCTAGAAATCATCAAACCGTACGGGCCCCAGCCCCTGGTCTATCCTCTGCACATCAGTACTTGCAGTTCTTCTTGGGGAAACATCAGAGCTCTAGGCTCCATCATCTCCAAGACATCATCAGAAGCCCAGAGCTCCCCGT
>NW_013640965.1:0-280 GCF_000695525.1 Brassica oleracea var. oleracea
CGGCGATCTCTCTCTCAAGCTCCATCTCCGGCGATCTCTCTCTCAAGCTCCATCTCTCAAGTAAGAGTCTCTAACTATTTGTTAAGCGTTTGTCAGATATTGTCTGGATTTGTTTGAGAATGTTATGTAGGGAATGTTTGAGAATCTCGTTTGTCAGATGTTAAGCGTTTGTCAATCTCGTAGTAACTTACGAGTTACGAGTGTTCTCTTTAGTTTGAGAATTAGATTGAGAAGTTTTCAGAGGGAGGGCCTGAAATTGATTATTAAGTGAACTGCTGTT
>NW_013640966.1:0-280 GCF_000695525.1 Brassica oleracea var. oleracea
TGTCTCGAAAGTAGACGTGCCAGATCATATAGCCGTGGAGTCGTTAAGGAACACCCTCCACATTAAGTCACCATTTCGGGCCGACCTTTACCGACTCCCGACGAGATCCGTACCAGATACCATCCCACGATCCAATAACTTCATCCGAATGGAGGAAGATACTAGGGCCTAGGCGGCCAAAGAAGCTGCAGGGAAACAAACCCCCCCGGACGAAAGACGCTCGTCAAGAACCACGCCAACATTCCACGAGTGGCAAGCCTAACCAGAGGAAGGGCTACAT
>NW_013640967.1:0-280 GCF_000695525.1 Brassica oleracea var. oleracea
CAATCGATCAACACTCGTCCTCAACAATCGATCGACACCAACAATACAACGTCGATCGACAATCGTCCAATACCGAAAACCACTGTAAGCAAAAAAAGATAAATTAGATAACCAGTATCTAACTTCATTGGTATTTTCAGGGACCCTGATGGCTACACAAAAGCAATAAACGGCCGCACACTACACGTATCTTGAGAAGATATCGCAGATATCCTTTAGACAGGCAATGGAGCAAACAATCTGTTCATGCATCAACGCAGCAATCCAGAACAGAAGGCTA
>NW_013640968.1:0-280 GCF_000695525.1 Brassica oleracea var. oleracea
CTGCCATCAGGAAGGTGCTGGTCAGTCCTCGGGAAGTCGATCCATTCAGGGTGTCCGAACTCGTTCCCCATGAAGTTGAGGTATCCTTCTCCACCTAGTCCCATCGTAATGAGCCGTATCATTTTGTGTAAGGCGATCCCGCGGTCTACACGTGGTGTGGCCTGTTTGTCCACCGCCATGAAATCATACATGTCCTACAAAACAGTAAGATGTTAGTTATGGTGTTAGTAGAGTGATATAGTAGCGAGATTGGTACCTTGTCCATGAGCCAGAACGCAAT
>NW_013640969.1:0-280 GCF_000695525.1 Brassica oleracea var. oleracea
AAGTTTCATACTTTGTGGTTTGATTATGGCAGTGACTGGAAGAGTGACGACCATGGTAGACATATACAGCCTGGGGGTCATACTTATGGAGCTAGTCACTGGACGTAAAGCCTTAGATGTGACCCAACGTGAGGACAGCGTCCATCTAGTGACATGGTTCCGTCGTGTAGCAGCAAGCAAAGTCAGAGACGAAAACGCCTTCAAAAACGCAATAGACCCAAACATCAAGCTGGACGAAGAGACCTTAGCCAGTGTTGAAAAAGTCTGGGAGCTTGCTGGT
>NW_013640970.1:0-280 GCF_000695525.1 Brassica oleracea var. oleracea
TGTATTACCCGTGGTTCGGCCTTGATCCGAATTGATCGCGTAGTTATACGCCCCTTGGAGTTCTTCCCCCTCATGATGGACGTACTTATCGTTACGAGAGCTTTTCTTTTTCGTCCTTCGGTCTACATCTTTTGAGGACGGCTTCGTCGGTTTATGCTTCTGGGACAAAATTTTTGTTTCCTCTTCGATTATTATGTAGTATGTTGCCTTGTGGAGGGCGTCTTGGATCGTCTGTGGTTTGTCGAGGGTTATCCATTTTCTGAATTTTGACTTGTACCAG
>NW_013640971.1:0-280 GCF_000695525.1 Brassica oleracea var. oleracea
TTAGACTGTTTGACAATCTCCAAGTGATTGCGAACACAAACCTAAAAGTCCCACGTATATTATCCTATTGTATCTGGGTTTATATTATGCTTAGATATCATAACTGATATTTAAACTCGCAGATGTAGTTGGGAAAATCTGTTCTGTCCAGGGCTCTTACCTCACCAAAGAAACAATCTGAATCGTTATCCGTCTCCTCATCGGTCCGTAAGAAACAATCAACACATAATTCTCTTTATATTACTATCTATATTGTGCTAACATCAATAATCAAAAATAT
>NW_013640972.1:0-280 GCF_000695525.1 Brassica oleracea var. oleracea
TATATAATCTATATTATAATAGATTGATTAGGTTGATATGAAAATAATCGGTGATTTCTTATGTGTTGATATTTTATATCTTATATGTGGACGTCTAAAAGAGTTTTCAATTTATCTTCAAGAATTCGACATCTAGCAACATTTTTTTCATGAATATGTCGGACAGAGACCTACATATCCGCTGAGATTCAACATCTGATACGATGACTAATTGCCATCCTCATTAGCTATCTAGTAAATCCGCAAGTTGTGCAAGTATAAGAAAATAATTATCTACCAC
>NW_013640973.1:0-280 GCF_000695525.1 Brassica oleracea var. oleracea
TTAATGTTGCATCTAGCGGTATTGCTTCTTTATTGCTTCCAGGTGGGAGGACCGCTCATTCAAGGTTTGGAATTCCTATAAGTCCAGATGAGTTCTCCACTTGCAATATAGAACCTGGAAGCAATCAGGCCGAATTGGTTGCGAAGGCTTCAATGATTATTTGGGACGAAGCCCCTATGATGAGCAAACATTGCTTTGAGGCCTTGGATCGTACTTTATGTGACATTATGAAGACTACTGATGGAAGGCCATTTGGTGGCAAAGTAGTTGTTTTTGGTGG
>NW_013640974.1:0-280 GCF_000695525.1 Brassica oleracea var. oleracea
GAAGCTACTCCGCTATGGGAGGATTTTATCGTTGGGAAATTCTTAGATATTGCGCCTCATATTGCGAAAGTTCATATGGTGGTAAACAAAATCTGGAGTTATGGTGATCCAATAGCTAAGGTGGAGGTTTATGATGTCAACGCAACGACAATGAGATTTAAGATACGAAATCCAAAGGTTCGAGAGAAGATAATCAAGAGAGGTATGTGGAACATTGCTGGTGTGCCTATGATTGTGAAGAAGTGGACGCCTAAAACTGAAGAGGAGAAGCAGGAGGAGG
>NW_013640975.1:0-280 GCF_000695525.1 Brassica oleracea var. oleracea
TTTTTTTTTTTTTGAGAAAAGTTGAAACCCATACATCATCTCTATATGGAGACCGAAGCCCCTCCCACGCCAGCTTCATAACTAGTATATTTTCTAACAAACTTCCTGTAATATAAAAATAGATCTAGTAAGCAACATCCTCATCCTCCTTTATACTCAGAAGACCTGAGACATCGATCCACTCAAGCTGAATCTCGACCTCTCCACACTCAACGTTCTGGAGCTTAAGGAACATATTCTGGACAATCTTTCCTTTGTTCCACACAATCTTGCTCTCTTC
>NW_013640976.1:0-280 GCF_000695525.1 Brassica oleracea var. oleracea
AAATGGACATGGCTAGCTGTCTTTAAGGGAAACATGCAGTTTGATGGTTGAATGTTAATCATGAGATGTATAAAAGTGTGTGATATGGACATCTGTTCAGGTATCAGTAAAAAGCAATCACATTCACATGACTTCTTCACTACAAGAAATGAATTATTAATTTCAACAAGCAATCAAAGCTTTTTAATGCTTGCTAGGTTGTAATGTAGATTACTTCAAATATGTAACATGAGATTTTAAGAGGTTGATAAACCATGTGATGGATCTTTACAATTTAATA
>NW_013640977.1:0-280 GCF_000695525.1 Brassica oleracea var. oleracea
GTGAAGGTCGAGGCAATTAGACCGACATGGTGGCCGGCTGAGTGGTTTCAGCAGGATCAGTCAGGGGTCGCCTCTACGTAGTTACTACTCTCTTGAGTTAAAAGAATTTTTTTAACAAAATCTTGCGGCCAGAGAAGCTGTCTTTTTATCTTAGTGAAGGCAACAAGCAAGGTAGTAGCTTTGTGTTGTATTCCACTGTTTAACAAATAATAAAGGTTCAAACTTTCTGGGTCGCCGGGTAGTTTTGTACTAACTGCAACTAGTTTTGATGCATACTCAA
>NW_013640978.1:0-280 GCF_000695525.1 Brassica oleracea var. oleracea
AGAATTGTTCGCAATGTAGATAGCAGAAGTATTATCACAGTAGAGATAGGCTGGAGGATGAAAGGGAACCTGAAACTCAAGTAGTAACCGAGCAAGCCAAATCATCTCCTTCGTAGCCAACGCCATTGCTCGAAACTTTGCTTCAGCTGTGCTACAAGAAACTGTATCATGTTTCTTAGAACGCCATGAGACTAGCGAATCACCAACAAACATACAAATGCCACTGACTGATCTTCTCGTATCCTTACATGCTGCCCAATCAGCATCAGAAAACCCACGT
>NW_013640979.1:0-280 GCF_000695525.1 Brassica oleracea var. oleracea
GGGTTGTTCATGGGTGATCCATGTCCAAATTAATATAGGCTTATATGAACACATCCATATTTGACCATAAAATGTTTTGTCCAAATGGGCGACGCCCAAATACACTTATAGCCCAAATGGGCAATCCCATATAGATATTGGGAGGCCCAAATATTAAAATGTCTAGGGTTAATGTATTTGGGGGAAAACACGTTTTTTCCGCAAAATGAATTTTCTCGCAAAAACACGTTTTTCCGCAAAATGAGTTTTCTCGCAAAAACGCGTTTTCCCGTAAAAACGC
>NW_013640980.1:0-280 GCF_000695525.1 Brassica oleracea var. oleracea
AAATAACAAAGTCGATAAATAAAGCTTAACATGATGACCAATCTTTTACAGTAATTTTATGAAGGAATGGTGAGGTTTGAAGTGACTGAGAAGATTGGCCCTGATGTTAAGGTTCAAAATCTTAATATACCAAGGTGAGAGCTTTTTTGTTCTTTATAATTGTTTATTTTGTTTAATCTGAGGTAGTCCGAGTCTATCGAAGAATTCAGATTCAGCAGGTATATCAAATTTGAAAGCGTTGACATCCCAAACCTGTATCCTTATCACTCGGCTACAAGGT
>NW_013640981.1:0-280 GCF_000695525.1 Brassica oleracea var. oleracea
AACATCATCCGGACAAAGAAGGAGCAAGGCTTTTGTGTCTTGGTTATGTACACCATCTCCAAGTTATCACATGATGGCATCAAGTATATCGGATATGAGCATAAGCAGTAGAAGATAAACGTTAGGTGTATGAAACAAGCGGCTTGCTTTGAGTAGTGTTGTTCGTAAAGTTTCAAGTAGTTGCCTATTGGACCTCCCGTAGCCGGAATCTATCATATACAAGAATTAACATTAAAGCATCAATTGTTTCAAACAAATAATTTAACGCAATGGCAACAAA
>NW_013640982.1:0-280 GCF_000695525.1 Brassica oleracea var. oleracea
CCCCCTGTTTCTTGTTCTATTGCACTCCTCAACCTCTTGAAGCTCTCAAAAGCTTCACTTTTCTCTCTTAGAAGCATAGACCACATGTATCTCGTGTGATCGTCGATGACTACGAAGATATATCTCTTTCCCGCAGGTGTTCCTGGTGTTATGGGTCCACAAAGATCTCCATGTAGGAGTTCCAGCACCGTTGAAGCTCTGTAGGAAGTCGCTTTGGGAAAAGTTTGTCTTGCTTGTTTCCCAAGCAACCAGGAACCACACACTTCTTTCTCGAGTTTAA
>NW_013640983.1:0-280 GCF_000695525.1 Brassica oleracea var. oleracea
TTTTTTTTTGTTTATACAAAGTACAATAGATAGAAGTAATATTCAAATTCACTATTCATCAAAAGATAACGCAAACTTTAGTACGAAGTTAAACCGTTAAAAAGTAATGTCTCAACGGTGCTAGCTAGCTCAGTGAAAAATACATAAGAACTCAGCTTTATTCTCAGCCTAGAAAAATATAGTCTCGGAAACTTAAAGTTCGATCACAACAGCTCATGACGGATGATGAGTCTTTGGATCATTTGTAATACAAGAGAAGTCTTGATCCAAGTCATGATCC
>NW_013640984.1:0-280 GCF_000695525.1 Brassica oleracea var. oleracea
TCTTTGTAAAAACAAATCTTTTTCGAAAGAATATTTGTCGTAGAAATATTCTCACTTACTTCTTCGGACATATGAATGTTAGTTTCGTCGTAACCGTTTTTTACTCCAACAGACGATGGGCGCGGACGATAGCGGTCTGCGGATTCGAGGCTATCGTCCGCGGATTCGAGGCAGTAAGGTCGAGGTTGGTGCAGACGAACTACGGACACAAACTGCGGACTGGTGCAGTCCGAGGATTTCAACCCGAGAGGTCATTGTTGGAGTGGATTGGCCGCGGACC
>NW_013640985.1:0-280 GCF_000695525.1 Brassica oleracea var. oleracea
ATACTAAGGTTCTGAGAGGAATCAAAACATGGATGATAAGAGTTTAGCCGTGACGACAGGCAAACCAAAGGAAAGCCATCTCTCGACGATCAAGTGTCCTATGCTCACCACCACTAACTACACGGTGTGGAGCATGAGAATGAAGGTAGCGCTAAGGGTGCATAAAGTGTGGGAAACTATAGACCCCGGGCTGGATGATAGTGACAAAAACGATATGGCGCGAGCACTGCTGTTTCAGTCCATACCAGAGAGTCTAATTCTACAAGTTGGTGATCTTGAT
>NW_013640986.1:0-280 GCF_000695525.1 Brassica oleracea var. oleracea
AGAGCTCAAACAAACCTATGTGATGCTGGGATGTGAGCGAAGACCGAGCGTTGAGTGAGGCGGCCAAAGACACGAGGGCCACCAAACGCCCGTAGTTGCCGAGAACCGACCGACTGAAATTGGTGCTGCTGCAACCGAGACCACAGAATAAGGACCGCAAAGAGAAGAACAGAAGGTGAGGAAGCCTTGCGAGCGGCCACCGAAGCAGCATAGACGACCGCCTTTTAAACCGTTGACAATACTTACGCGAGACGGCCACAGACCTCGAGCACCAACCCGC
>NW_013640987.1:0-280 GCF_000695525.1 Brassica oleracea var. oleracea
AATCCAGAAGTCCAAAAACATGGCGATGGGATGACTCATATGGGATCTCGATTTAACCTGAACATGGAACCTTCTAATGATGATGAGGAGTACATGAAGACTAAAGACGGAGAGAGCAGCAAGTCTGGTGGTGCGGACAATGCCTAATGAATTAATGTTGTCTTAACGTAAAGTTGTTGTTGTGTCTTTGCATTCTCATTTCATATTTCTAGTTTTTGTTGTTTTGGTCAAGCTTTGGTATGTTTCGTGTTTTGTTTTAAATTTGTGTCTTTGTTTGCAT
>NW_013640988.1:0-280 GCF_000695525.1 Brassica oleracea var. oleracea
TATATGTTTCCATCAATAAATGATTGAACAAATAGTAAATAGTTAGGTTTTAGTGTTTTGGTGTTTGATTTATTTGGCCCAACTAACGTTGAGTTCATCTTCGTTATAACATGGTGATATGATACACGCGACGGTGGAAAAGGATTTGATTCATCAATTTGAACCATTCTTAGCAGAAGGAATTACTAACTTTCTCAGCAACTTTTCACTCAATCATTCATGTGGATCTTATCGAAGGAGTCTAATCCCATCTCATTATTCTCAATTTCCCATTATATAA
>NW_013640989.1:0-280 GCF_000695525.1 Brassica oleracea var. oleracea
GAATTAAATTGTTTTTATACATTGTTTCTTAGAACTAATGATATACACGATATAAAAGAAGTAACATATTCATTATAACTAAAACTATTTAAGGATATATAAATAAATAATATGAAAATATCGTTTATATAGTAGTACATGTTTGTCAGAATCTTATAGGTATTATAATTATTATTATATATCAATATATCAATATAATTGATTAAAATTTTGAAATAAATATAACTGACCTATTGTCACAAAAATAAATATTACTGACTTAACTTATAAAATATAATCC
>NW_013640990.1:0-280 GCF_000695525.1 Brassica oleracea var. oleracea
AAAAAAAACCCACTGCGAGACAAACATTACTTTAAGTTTCTAATCCACAAAGTTTACTCTTTGTTTTTAAATCTGACAGGATAGAGCCAGACTACCAAGAACTGTCGAATTCAAACATACCAAAAGCAGAAGAATCAATGGGAAGTTAGGCCCCAGTTTACACAATACCACCAACAACGTTCTTCGGATTCGCTATTGATCCAGGAGCTCAGTTTTATCAGGATCAGGAGCTTCAAAAATCTAGGATCGCGTTTGCTCATGTTCTAGAAAGCGGTAAAGG
>NW_013640991.1:0-280 GCF_000695525.1 Brassica oleracea var. oleracea
TCGTCTCTCCGTCTTCTCTTCTCCGAACGATCTACTTCTTCTCGAAGTGATCCACATCTGTAGCCGTCTCAGTTTGTCGAGAGAGAGAGAGACTGAGAAAACAATCAGATCTAGGGTTACGGAGAAATGAGTTTTTTTTTAATTATTATTTTCTTTTATTTTTTACTACGTTTTTAATAATTAAAGTGGTTTAAATCATATTTTATTTGATTAATCACAGGCTAATTTTGGAATTATGAAAAAACTTATACCAAAGGGACAAACTAAGGTTGGTATTATA
>NW_013640992.1:0-280 GCF_000695525.1 Brassica oleracea var. oleracea
GATCAAGCTTTTTTGGTGCTTGTCTGATCGTTATGGAAACATGGTTCATCTTAACTGTAGTTAACCTGCAAGGAGTATATCCTAGGGGAGGAAGAAGCTTGAATGATGTCTCTTTAAACACATTCAAATTTGTCGTAGTGAGGTTTCTTCTACTGCAGCGCCGAGAATATTATGGAGCACTTTGGGAAGATAATAGAGTTGTGAAAACGAGGAATCATGGGAACATTTTTGTGGTGGCATTGGATGAAGGCTTCTTCAATAAGGATGTACGGGGGTCCTG
>NW_013640993.1:0-280 GCF_000695525.1 Brassica oleracea var. oleracea
CCCGGAAAAGGCCCCGCTAGTGGTGGTTTTGAGCGGCGGTAACTCCTCTTTCTCTGGCTTCGCGGTGAGGATGTAGGACGGTGGTTTCGATGTGACAGCCAGCTGTCGAGTTCAGCGTTTGTTCCGGGATATGGAGGCTTTTATAGCTCTGTAGTCGCCGTCTAAGCTTCCGGGGGGTGGAGGCTTCCCTAGCTCCGCGTCGCCGGCTAAGATTCCGGGAAGGTGGAAGCTCCTATAGCTCCAATAGTCTCCGGCCTAGTCTCCGAGGGGTGAAGATCTT
>NW_013640994.1:0-280 GCF_000695525.1 Brassica oleracea var. oleracea
ATAGCACCAAACTCCATTCCGTTTACATTATCAGTTTTCTCCAAGGTGGAGAAAGCTTTGAATAGATTAGTAGGTTGAATATCGGAACCAGTTCTCTTACTCGAGAAATTAGATTGTCTTATAGAACTGTCACATTGAGAGGATTGCCCAGTTAAACCTGTAATATGAGAAAACTGTTAGAATAATAATATGTGTTTACCTTGTTATTTTCTGTGTTTTCAACATCTTACCACATGTATTTAAATTAGGTTTCAACCTCTTAGAAGCTTGGTTTGTATTT
>NW_013640995.1:0-280 GCF_000695525.1 Brassica oleracea var. oleracea
AGCTACCATAACATGTACCAAGTAACAAACCATCTATCAATTTTTTTTACCAAATTATATATCAGGTAACAGAGCATATACCAGGTAACAAATATTTTATCAGATAACAAGTCTTTGTAGCATACCAACCATTTGTCTATGTATAAGCTAAAATAACATGTACCATGTAACAAAATAATTTATCAGATAACAAAACAATTTATCAAAAAATATATCAACTCGCAGATCATGTATCAAAAAAGTAACAAACCATGTATGAAACAATGTATAATTCGACAAA
>NW_013640996.1:0-280 GCF_000695525.1 Brassica oleracea var. oleracea
ACTATCACCCTCCTGAAGATCATCTCGCATCACTTTCTGACGCACTTTTATCTCCTTCCCCTTTGTGCCACAAACAACCTCGTGTCTTGGCTCCAGACTTAATGCTCCTTGATCAACCTCAAGATCACTCTTAACCGAGCTGCATCCTTCTTCTGATGTCTCTTCCTTGATCTCATCAAATAAGCCACTCTTGGCTAAGAACACCTCTTCAACCCTCTTGGGTTTTGTGAACATTTTGTTCACCTTTTTGGCCATGTTTCTGCTCTTCTCACGAGCAAAA
>NW_013640997.1:0-280 GCF_000695525.1 Brassica oleracea var. oleracea
CCATAACTGGATGTGTCCTTGTTCACGTTGTCTTTCAATGTAAGCTCGTTTTTTTTTTGACTTGGCCGCATTTTGATGATCTTCATGATGACTCAAAAGCTTTTCGAAAGCTTGGTTGAATTTTTCATCCATCATGTCTTCAATGTTATTAGAAGAAAAAGAAGCCATTTAGAAGAGAAATGGCAAGTGGAAAAAATCTAGTTCTTTAAAACTCGAAAGAAAAAAGGCCAAGCTTATCAAAAAAAAAAAAAGAAATAGAACTTGCAAAGCTTTCCACTTG
>NW_013640998.1:0-280 GCF_000695525.1 Brassica oleracea var. oleracea
CTAATAGCTAATATGCACAGTCACACTATCATACGCATCTCTGATAACACGATCATGTTCATCTTCCCGATTGAGAGAAACTGGAAACGTTTTCTGGTTACACTCAAGCGAAGAGTCGTCTACAATTGAGGCATCAACTATTGACGGTCTATCATTCATTGCTTTCCCATTTACTGTGATCATCATAATCTTCAGCTATAAAAAGGTATGTTTTTCCCCATGAAATTCATCCATTCTTTCTTCTCATTCATAAGCTTTTTAAGAAATATACCTTTGAAAA
>NW_013640999.1:0-280 GCF_000695525.1 Brassica oleracea var. oleracea
GCTAAATTAGGTCAAAGAAACATGTATTAATTAATATTTACATATATAATTAATTATTTAACGCCTAAAACGAAATGATAAATTTTTGGAAAACTTACATGAAGAAACTAGAAGAAGAATGAAGAAAATGATTGTTGTTTTTTCCATACATTTTTATGGAAATTGTTGAAACGGATATTGGTCAAATCAGTATATTTAGTATCTATGACCAAATATGAATCCATATGTTCCATCTCAGATTCAGAAAAGGTTGGACCAATATTTAGCTACTAGGTTAAGA
>NW_013641000.1:0-280 GCF_000695525.1 Brassica oleracea var. oleracea
TTTCCAAAAGATCTATGTTTTAGAGGAAAAAATTGTTTCAAAATATACATTTTTCACATTTTCAATGCATAAATTAATAGTAAATTATAAACTTTAAAAAACATAATTGTTTTTTAAAATTCTATTGATTAAAAATTATGGGGAATAGCTAATTACGAAAATAAAGTATTGCTAACTAAAATCTGATATGTTTTCTTAATAAATGTTGAAGATCTTAAAATATACATCTTTCTGAAACGAGTATTGTTTATCAATATTCTCTTATTAAATGATAACATTT
>NW_013641001.1:0-280 GCF_000695525.1 Brassica oleracea var. oleracea
AGGTCCTTCACCTGAAAATGAGCAGGAAAGAATTCAACAGACACTTTGTTAGTGTTGCAAAGTCGATAAACCGAGATCAAGTTCTTTTTAACATCAGGAACACAAAGAACTTCGTTAAGTGTTAGAGGGCGCATAGCAGTATTAAGAGTAGTGAAGCCAGAGTGAGTAATATTCAAACCAGATTCATCGGCAATGGTAACGTCTTCACCTCCCTGATATGGCTGATGCAGCGCCAAGTTGTTGAGATCAGCTGTTAGGTGATGAGTTGCTCCGCTATCAA
>NW_013641002.1:0-280 GCF_000695525.1 Brassica oleracea var. oleracea
TTCGTTCAGCTGTAATGGGATTGAAAACCGAGAATGAGCTGTGCGTCCTCCATCTAGTAACAGTGCTGCCATTCCACTTGAAGCTACATTCAAGACGATATCTCCAACTGAACGAATGTATGTTGATAGAGTTTTCCAAAGGAATGTCTTCCCTGTCCCACCAAATCCATTGACAAAGAACACACCACCAGAATTTGTTGTGACAGCTTTCATGATAGTATTATAAATATCCCTTTGTTCAGACGTCAATCTAGACTGTAATCTTTGATGTTCCTGAGCA
>NW_013641003.1:0-280 GCF_000695525.1 Brassica oleracea var. oleracea
AAATATATAGGATTTGGTCCCACACATATCCTCTTTTCGACACATCTGGTTCACCATAGATGAATGAACCAAAGAAGAAGTTGCCTTTATGAGTAATTTCAGTATCAATTACATTCTTATTAGAGCTGAGAACTGTGAGATTTAGATCATTCTTCCAAAAGAGAGCCAAGCCACCACTATTTGGTCTCTCGGGGGGAACACGAATGCGCTTATACTGGTCTAGGAAGTCCAATTCTTTCAGCACGAAATCATCTGGGTTCTTGGTTTCCATCAAGAAGAA
>NW_013641004.1:0-280 GCF_000695525.1 Brassica oleracea var. oleracea
TAAAATAATACATGAAAAAAAGAAGGTAAAGAAACAGATGAGAGAGACAAGAAAACGTTTCTTTATGAAGAGATTTTGTCCGAAATCATGAGAAGCGTTGGCCACTTGTCTGTTATTTATTGATCTATATTTTTCTAATATTAAACTTTTTGTCAGAGAAACTTGATAGAATTTAAGAGAAACTTGATAGAATTTATACCGCTGCGGATGCCATTAGAGTATCTCCAACCTATAATACTATTTTAGTGTCAAAATCACATTATTTTAGTGTCATTTCAGC
>NW_013641005.1:0-280 GCF_000695525.1 Brassica oleracea var. oleracea
GAACCGCACTTCAAAATCTTTAAACGAACGATTCGTCACAAAACAATTCGCAACACCATCCAAAACCTTGACTCTCGGAGTACTGGAGGAAAATCACCTCTAACAAAGAGGGAAGTTGGTGAATAAATTATCTCCTTCAAAAATTTCTCTCCTTCAAGAAGGAGGAAGTGGGGAAAATTCTCTCTCAGCCTTGACAAGAGGAAGTTTGAATAACCATTACCATAGTGGTTGAGGTTTCTTGGCTCCTTAAAAGATATTGTTTTCTTTAGAATTTTTTTTT
>NW_013641006.1:0-280 GCF_000695525.1 Brassica oleracea var. oleracea
AGTACACACTCGCAATGTGTTTACTTTGCTAGTAAAGGAATAACTTTTCAAACAGGCCAAGTCTGGTCATTTTGCAGTGGAGATGATGACCTGCCCCGGCAATATGGCAAGATTCAGAAGGTCACGTTTGTTCAGGCGTTTGAGCAGGATCCGGTAGTTAAATTGCACATAGGTCGGCTAAAAGCTACATCTAACAAAGGCGTCATCCAGTGGAGTGACAAGGAAATGCCCATCGGCTGTGGGAATTTCAGGGCAAGAAAAGGTTTTGAGATATTCACTG
>NW_013641007.1:0-280 GCF_000695525.1 Brassica oleracea var. oleracea
AAATTTTTGAAATTTTGAAACAATAATATATTTTCAATATTATTTTTTGGTATTTATTATTATGTAAATAATTATTAATTGTATAAATGTAAAATTAATGATTTCATGTTTAGATATAAATAAAAGTACTTTGGATAGATTATGTGCACTATCCAAATGCAATTATTTTACTGGTATCGTGTAGAAAATATATAACCTTATCATATTTTTTGTATGTTAGAGTAGAAACATACTTCCATTATTATTTTAGTCTATTAAATTAACTATTAAACAGCTTAAG
>NW_013641008.1:0-280 GCF_000695525.1 Brassica oleracea var. oleracea
AAAAAATTGTTTTAGGAGGAAATAGAAATAAAAAGTAAGTGTTACTTTAGTTAGAATTGCACTAACCAATATAAACAGTGATGTTCTGAAAGTTATATAAATAACTAAATTATAATAACTGATTAATGTTTTGCTTTCACTGGTTTATAAAATTTATGAAGGTTTATAACTTATGTCTTGAAAAATAAATATAATTTTTAATTATATTGATAACTCAGTTTGACATATAATTCTAGGTATAAGAATTCAGACCAATTTGATTATTTACTTTTAAAAAAAA
>NW_013641009.1:0-280 GCF_000695525.1 Brassica oleracea var. oleracea
CCGCTCCCATGGTGATAGTGGGCGTCTCTGCTCGGCTGCGGCAGCCACAATAGAGTCCGTTGTTTTTTCCAATAATCCTTCCGCGTCACCCAGAAGAACCTGTTGTCTTCTGGCCACCGCTTCCACTGGATCAGTACAGCTAAGGTATTGCTTTGTGACTTCCTGAAGCTCCCGCATTACTTGTTCCTTAGAGGGGATCGTAGGAGTTTGACCTAACTGCGGAGATCCTCTTTTTTCTACTGCTTCAGGGGGCCCCTGCTGTTTCATGAGACGAGCCACC
>NW_013641010.1:0-280 GCF_000695525.1 Brassica oleracea var. oleracea
TGTGTTCATTAGAACATATCTATGTGCGATGTCTCGCTCTTTATCAGAAAGTAGAACATCTTTGGATCTCTGGATTGGACGGCCTTCAAGGATGTCATCATCTAAATCAACATCTTCATTACGACTCGCAGGTTGATTAACTGGTACAGATTTTTGAAGAAATTCCATGCAGAAGGCAATACATTCTGCTGCCATGTAACCCTCAGCCATACATGCTTCTGGTCGTGCAAAATTTTTAACGTAGGACTTAAGTGTTTTCATGTACCTAAAGATCAAAAAA
>NW_013641011.1:0-280 GCF_000695525.1 Brassica oleracea var. oleracea
TTTATCATTTATATATGGACAACTAAAAGTATCTAATCTATGAGTGGTATTGATGGATCAACAACCACATCTATTTTAATGCAAATCTTAGCTTAAAATTATTCTCTTTTATTTTCTATAAATTTATCATTTTTCTTGAGATATACCACCTCTAATAGATGATTTCTTCATCAATGCATGTCTAGGACGTCTCTACCGATGAATGAAGACGAATACCCAAGTCTATACTGCCTCGTGACCCAGTTGAACCGATTGATATATCATACCAAAAAGATGTAGT
>NW_013641012.1:0-280 GCF_000695525.1 Brassica oleracea var. oleracea
TTTCGAATATCAAATAAACATTCATTTTACTTGCAATTATGACATTTTAGATTTGCGATCGGAAATATCTATCAACATTTAGAACAAGAGATCCGATTCTTTGATCACTCACTCAACAGGCTTTGCAAATCTTCAATGGCTTCGCACAGAGAAGTTTTTTTGGTCATGTTTTTTTTTTGTACCATGAACTGAAAAATCTTTGTTACATTTAAGTTTGGTCAAAACGTCTAAAGCAGCTGCAACTCTAAAGTGAAGATTTATATCATTACTAAAAGCCAAT
>NW_013641013.1:0-280 GCF_000695525.1 Brassica oleracea var. oleracea
GCTCTGTCACCTTGCTGAGGTGCTCCGTAAATGAAAGAAACAAACACAGTCTTATCATTGATCTGTAGTTTTGTGTCAATAACATTTGCAGAAGAGAACAGAACTTCAAGCTTTATTTCTTTTTTCCAAGACAGTGCAAGTCCGCCACTGAGTCCCACAGGCGGGACAGTGTAGTGGTAAACAAAGTCAGAGCCCTTATAAAGATCAAACACCGCTTCATCTTGTCGTTTTGTCTCCATGAGAAACATAATGTCCGGGGAATTCTTTGATTTAAATTCCT
>NW_013641014.1:0-280 GCF_000695525.1 Brassica oleracea var. oleracea
AGAACTATTAAATTTTATATATTAAAAACATATTTAACTAGATTGTTTAATCAGGTTTAATAATAGAACAATTATATTCAGGCCTGGCCCTGAGCTAAATCCCATAAAGCATGGATTTTAGGCGTTAAATATTATATATATTACGAAACTGACTTCTTATACCACTTTTTAATAATAGATATTTTTGTCCTTTTTGAAGATAATACAAAAAATTGATTTATTCATTAATACATATAGGAACAGTTAGTACTTAATCTAACAACTATAGTTTCATTATTTA
>NW_013641015.1:0-280 GCF_000695525.1 Brassica oleracea var. oleracea
AGAGAGAGAGTGAAGGAGATGGAAACCGTGATGGGAGTAGATGTAAGATCGCCATGAATAGATGTGATCTCCGGCTTTGAGCTCATCTCTGGAGATCTTGTTGGAGAACAATCCCATCTTCTTCTTGTTCCTGAGTCTTCTCTGATTCACTTTTGCTTAATGCTCTTAGGTTTTCTGATTTTCTCTCTCTCTTTTCCTTATTATTTAAAGTTGAAAAATTATATTATATGCCCTTAGACTATCCAATATTTGTGAAAAGACCCCGAAACTACGGAATCTA
>NW_013641016.1:0-280 GCF_000695525.1 Brassica oleracea var. oleracea
AATTCCTCAGAACAGGGAAACTTGAAGAGGGAATCAACAAAACAAACATCTGTTTGGTTCCAAAAAAGCTGGAGGCAAAGAGGCTAGTGGAATTTCGCCCCATAAGTTTGTGTAATGTCGCCTATAAGATTGTCTCAAAAGTACTTAGTAAGCGATTGAAGTCTGTACTACCTTGGATAATAACAGAAACTCAAGCAGCTTTTGTCGAAGACAGACTCATCTCTGATAATATCTTGATTGCCCATGAGTTATTGCACGCTTTGAATTCCAACAACAGCTG
>NW_013641017.1:0-280 GCF_000695525.1 Brassica oleracea var. oleracea
TTTCCGGGTCTGTGATGTTCTCTATAAATTATTGATCTTTAATTCGTTTTTTTTGTTTTGTCCAAGTGGTGGACATACATAATATAAAATCAAAAATTATTTAAAAATGGCACCATGGAAGATTGAAGCATAACTGATTCCTTGTGTGAATCACAATTAGGACAGCCACAATTTTAAAGGATTAGAATACCAGAAATAATGTGCAAACAGTTACCTGAATCACTGAAAGTAACATTTAATTTTTATGAATGAAATAAAAAAGTTATATTTTTGTTTTTTT
>NW_013641018.1:0-280 GCF_000695525.1 Brassica oleracea var. oleracea
AGATGAAAGGAACTTAGAATCATGTAGGATATCGATTTAGTTATTGTGTTGGTTTGTTATATATAGATATCGATTTAACTATATTTTGTAGCTTTGTACTTGACTCATTGAAGCATCTATTTGTTAATGTGAATGATAGTGTCTAAATTTAAGCAAGAATAAACACTGAATTGCATGACAATAGCAAATTATATAGAGAATTTCTTGTCTAAAACATAAGCTAATGCAGAGTTACTTGAATCAAGTGTTTCATAAATAGATAAAATATAGGTTAACAGCA
>NW_013641019.1:0-280 GCF_000695525.1 Brassica oleracea var. oleracea
TAAATCTTACACCATCAGTTCCTTTGGAAGGCAATGTCCCGGAGGAAATTTGGTCAGGAAAGAAGGTCTCTTACAACCATTTGAAGGTGTTTGGTTGCAGAGCATTTGTCCATATACCTAAGGATGAACAAGCCAAGCTAGACTCCAAGACTAAAGAGTGCATCTATCTTGGGTCACCAAGAGATGATTTCGGCTATCGGCTTTGTGATCCGGTTAACAGAAAAATTATCCGGAACAGAGATGTTGTTTTCTTCGAAGATCAAACAATCGAAGACATCAA
>NW_013641020.1:0-280 GCF_000695525.1 Brassica oleracea var. oleracea
TCCCCCGTTGAGCCACCACATTATCAATCACTAAACACAACACAACAACACAAAACTCTTTTGTCTCCATCACACTTCTCTAAATCCTCTATAACCACGTGCTTCTCACCATGGCTCCGGAGCTTACACAGCAAAAGTTTAAGGGGTGTATTTTTGGAGTTTAAGGAAATTAAAACTTAAAAAAGTTTAAAAAAGTTTACACAACAAAACTTTAAAGAATTCATTTTGTTTAAGGAAATTAAAACTTAAACTTTTTTACATTTTGGTCATTTTGATATTT
>NW_013641021.1:0-280 GCF_000695525.1 Brassica oleracea var. oleracea
TATTACTAGAAACTTATAAAAAATAATAAAAAATTTAAAATTTTTTAATATACATGATATATATATATGTATACAAAATTATAAAAAATTTATAAATATAGAAAAATGTTGTTAAAAATTTATAAATGAAGAAAAATGTTGTTAAATATTTATATATATTTTTTTAAAAACGTTTTATTATACATAGTTTATTAGTAGAAACTTATAAAAAATTATAAAAAATTTTAAAATTGTTATTATACATGATTTATATATATATATATATATATATATATATATA
>NW_013641022.1:0-280 GCF_000695525.1 Brassica oleracea var. oleracea
CCCATTGTAATTGTTTGTATTTATAGTTTAGATATTATATAAAGACCATATCCAATTTCTATTTCGTTTAACTAAATTTAATATAAAACCATTTTTAACATTTAGTCTATCTTATTAAAATATAGATCAATTTTTTAAGTACTAATAAATAGTCCATTTATATTATATACAATAACTAAATTCAAATATATACATAATTTTGTACATGAGTAACATAAATTTGACATAAAAATAAATTAAATTTCAAATAATTAATTACTTATTGTATTACCAATTATTT
>NW_013641023.1:0-280 GCF_000695525.1 Brassica oleracea var. oleracea
GGTGAAAAACTCAGTAACTGAGATGGGTTTTCATTGGCTGGACTAGGAGAAAAACTCAGTAACTGAGATGGGTTTTCATTATTAGGTAACTGACTGGTTAGTAAGTCTAAAAAGCTAGAAGATTGCCTTTGAGAATCCATAGGGAGGAGAATGATGAAGAACGATGAAGGAGATGATAAGAAAGTGAAGGAGGAATTTGTGTTTATAGATTGCAGAGAAGGAAGAGAAGAAATGAAGTTTCAGATGCATTGATGACAACCAACAAACAAGTTCACATTTA
>NW_013641024.1:0-280 GCF_000695525.1 Brassica oleracea var. oleracea
CTTGTGATGCCACGGCTTCTAAGACAATTGTCGGTTTTCCCGAACCATGTGTGAACTGACCATTCCAAGCAGTTGGGCAGTTTTTCCACTCCCAATGCATACAATCGATGATGCCTATCATTCCCGGAAACCTCCGTGCCTCTCCAGAATCAAGTAGTCTTTGAAGATCTTCAGGTGTTGGTTTTCTTCAATACTCATCTCCAAACACTTGTATTATCGCTTCCGCGAAATTTTCCAAACATAAAATTGCAGTACTTGCCCCAAGTCGGAGATATTCGTC
>NW_013641025.1:0-280 GCF_000695525.1 Brassica oleracea var. oleracea
TTAGCTTCTCAATTAGCTAGCTTTATATAATCTTTCTTTGGACGTCTCAAATTATAATCTCTATTCCGAGGATCTTTGCCAAGACAATGATGGTTAAAACCATTCGTACTTTTAACATTCTTTATCTAGCTTATAATCTTTCTCCTTTAATATTGAATATTCGTACCTGGCCACTATTTTTAATCACCCATGTTTTGGCTCACGGTCCTTTGAATTCGTGGAGAAGATCATAATCTTATATATTCTCAATCCTCTTCTGAGGTTCCATCTTAGACGGCAC
>NW_013641026.1:0-280 GCF_000695525.1 Brassica oleracea var. oleracea
GACCAAGGAAGCTTCTAATGTCTTTAACCGTCTTTGGTGGAGATAATTCAATCATCACTTCGACCTTGGCCTTGTCTACCTCAATCCCCCTCTCTGAAATCTTGTGTCCAAGCACAATCCCTTCCTTAACCATGAAGTGACACTTCTCCCAGTTCAGCACAAGGTTTGTCTCTTCACATCTCTTAAGGACTCTGCTAAGATTGGACAAACAAGCAGAAAACGAAGATCCGTAAACAGAGAAGTCATCCATAAATACCTCCACAACATCCTCTATAAGATC
>NW_013641027.1:0-280 GCF_000695525.1 Brassica oleracea var. oleracea
CCGCGCTTAACCTACCAATTTAAAATCTTTAGAAATCAAAATTTACATATTAATATAAATCTAGAACACGTAGAAACTGACTTCTACAGATTTACTGTAAATCTAAAACATGTAGAAATCAAAATCTACACATTACTATAATTCTAAAAACCTGTAGAAACCGATTTCTACATATTAGATGTATTCTACGGATAAGAAATCAATTCCTAAAAATCTGGAAACAAAATATTTGAGAATATTCACTTTCATATTTTGAAAAATCAATCTTTAAAAAAAAAAA
>NW_013641028.1:0-280 GCF_000695525.1 Brassica oleracea var. oleracea
TTTATGAATCACCATGAAAAGATTTTAGAACCTGTTTTCAAGCCAACTGAGTTCTATTTTAGAAATCCTTTTGATTTGTTTGCTAGAACTGAAGAAAATAGTTTTGTTGTGAACTTTCCTAGGCATGAACCGATATCTGATTATTTTCTTGCATCCACATATGTTTTGAAAGAACCTAGGAAGTTGCATGAACCAAAATTGCATCATTCTGATGTTAGGGTTGAAATTCTGATGTCTGCAAATATCTCTGAGTTTGAGCTTGACTGTTTGTGTGCTAAAA
>NW_013641029.1:0-280 GCF_000695525.1 Brassica oleracea var. oleracea
AAACCCCAAACACTACTTCCTCGGTATTTCCTCGGAATATTCCGACGAATATTTAAGTGTCCGTCAAAATTTCCTCGGAATATTTTCATTTAACCGGGCAAATATTTCGCGAAAATTGAAATCGGAATTCCGGGTAATTCCGACGGAAACTATCCGTCGGACCCTAGGTTTTATTACCACGAGCCGCTTCTTCTTCACCATTTCTCTCTTCTTCCTCTGCGCGGCTCCTCTCACCTCTCCGGCGATCTCCCCCTTCTCTCCGACGATATCTCCGGCGATC
>NW_013641030.1:0-280 GCF_000695525.1 Brassica oleracea var. oleracea
GCCCCGCAATCAGCACAAGACTTGTTCAATCTTGTCTGCATAGGCATGTCTACAATCGAATAGGATGTGAGGAGTAACTTGCTCTTAGGTGGACCAACTGCCTTGACAATTCTAGGAATCATACAAGCAAACTTCTCTACGTATTGCCTATTCCTTCCCCGATTGCAATCATAGACTTCCACTTTCTTCTCAATCATGTTGGCGCATACAGCAACCCAATGATTACCTGCAATGGACATCACTTATTTTGTTAAAAAAAATACTTGAATAACGGAGACGT
>NW_013641031.1:0-280 GCF_000695525.1 Brassica oleracea var. oleracea
TTTAAAAAAATTCAAAATATAGCATATAAGAAAATTCTAACATATAATAAAAATATAACATATAAGGTATTATCATTTTTGTATTTTAAAGTCGTTTAAAAAATATATATAACATATAAAGATTTCCTCATTTTTGTAATTTAAAGTCATTTTAAAAAATTGAAAATCTAACATATAAGAAAAAATCTAATTTTTTTATTATATGTTTAATGTGATTGTTTAAGTTTTTTTTTAAATATAAATTTAAACAAAAATGAAGAAGGATGCAAAAATTGTTATC
>NW_013641032.1:0-280 GCF_000695525.1 Brassica oleracea var. oleracea
AAACACTAGTTCCTCGGTATTTCCTCGGAATATTCCGAGGAAGATAATGGTTTCCTCGGAATTCTCTCGGAATGTTCCGAGGAAATTCCGAGGAAATAGGGTTTTTAAACCGAAAACAACGTTTTGCGGTTTGAATAACACTTATATAACCCTTATTAAGTGTCTTAGACTGATTATGAAGTCAAAAATTTGTTTCTTACCCTATAATAAACACTTTTCCGATTGTATTAACAAAATCCCCACAACATAAGAGAAACACTTATATACTTTAATGAACGGT
>NW_013641033.1:0-280 GCF_000695525.1 Brassica oleracea var. oleracea
TCTCAGACGACTCGGAGCCAAATGAAACCCTTCTCGCCGACCACCCTACAGTAGGTTCTGATCTCGCAACCAAACGCGAGCTCGCCGAGCTCAAACTCAGCTTCCAACAAATGAGCGAGAAGATCCATCAAGTAACCAGCGCGGCCCCGCAAATCGAGAGCGTCCTCGCCGAAACATCACTCACTCTGTTTACTAGCGCTCTAACCAGTGTGCAACTCAGAAAGATAGAGAAGCTGCGCCTACCTGAGTACAAACCCGACGGAGACCCAGTGGAACACAT
>NW_013641034.1:0-280 GCF_000695525.1 Brassica oleracea var. oleracea
TAATTGCTCCACCACAGAGAACTAAGATGGGACCTCAAAAGGAGGATTGAGATATATGTTGGATATGATTCTCTCACAGTAATAAAGTACTTTGAGCCAACTATGGGTGATTATATTTGAGGCCATGTACACGGATTATTTTAAGACCAGGAGGAGAAAAAAATAATAAAGCTGGTAAAAGAATGATAAAAGAAATGGAATGGAATCAACCATCAATGTCTTGGCAAGATCCCTGGACTAAAGAATGTGAAATAGACGTCCAAAGATTATACATTTACAA
>NW_013641035.1:0-280 GCF_000695525.1 Brassica oleracea var. oleracea
TAAAAATAAATTAAAACTGTTAAAAATAAATAAATAAATAGAAAAAACAAACTATTTACATAATAAAAAACAAATAAAACCGCGTTTCAAAAGTCGTAGATTACATCCAAGGTATTTTCTTTACAGCTATGTAACAACCTTAAAACAGTTGGAATATTTGAAATAAAAATTACTAAATATACATGTAAGTGTTAATTTATAATAAAAAAAATAGATTTAGAATATCAAAATTCTAATCAACTATTCTATATCAAACATGAACTGTAACAAAATGCAATCA
>NW_013641036.1:0-280 GCF_000695525.1 Brassica oleracea var. oleracea
ATGGTCTTCTAAAGATTGAAGATATTTTGCCATTCTTTCCCGACTTTACCTTAATTGATGATGACTTTAAGGTTACACGTAAAATCAGGTTTGTAAACGTAAAATCTTGACGATGACTGGGGATTTCAGAATGGCCCAGGGATATTTTTCAGCTGGATCACTGGCTCCTTTCTATGTATTTTCCGTGTGGGCACTCTTTCCATGCACAGTGCCTGATCACGCACGTCACAAGCTGTGCACACGAAGAGCAAGTAAGTCTCAAACCATGAGTTCAAATGTA
>NW_013641037.1:0-280 GCF_000695525.1 Brassica oleracea var. oleracea
AAGGTTACTCTCTTTCTTTGGCTCTATAGCCAGCTTAGAGATGTCGGATAATGGAGCTGTACCAGGAGGTCTCATCTGACTGTTTTTCAATAACAGTTCGTTGTTAGCTTCAGCCAACAAGAGACATTCTATCAACTCAGTATATGTGGCGAAATTCCTCTCTATGTACTGCTGTTGCAATACCATGTTGGTTTGAGGAAACGTGGAGAGAGTTTTATTAAACATCTCTTCTCCAGTTACTTTTTCACCACATAACCTTAACAAGGACACAATTCTGAAC
>NW_013641038.1:0-280 GCF_000695525.1 Brassica oleracea var. oleracea
TTTAGGCAATTTTTCGTTTTTGTTATTCGAGCTGCGACTCAATTAGGGCTTGTAGTCATAGGGTTTTAGAACTAGGAATCTCGCCGACAGCTCTAGTAGCCCCGGCTCTTACCTTGTTGTAACGCTCAAACGCGAATTTGGAATAAGATCTGTTTTGCTCCCTTTTCGATTTATTATTTTTCTCGTCTTTATTTCAACTTCTGATTGCTTGGCGTGTGGTTTAGAAAATATCTGGGACCTCTGGGAAATTAGGGTTTTCCTAACTTTCATTATTTAAACG
>NW_013641039.1:0-280 GCF_000695525.1 Brassica oleracea var. oleracea
TATGTTTTTTTTAATTTACAGGTCTACTGGTGATCAGACCCGGTCTCAATCTCCTCGTGCCTCACCACGAGGTCGTAGTGGTATGGAGAGCCACTCTCAGGGTTCGTCCAGCCACTCTCGGGGTTCGTCCAGCCACTCTCGGGGGTCGAGCAGCCACTGTCGGGATTCTTCATTTTCCGCTCTGGTATTTGCTCCCTCTGCTGACCCCCTCCCGTTGCGGCACCCCCTCCCACTGCTGCACCCCCTCCCGCTCCTCCAGTCGTTTCGGGAGTGATGACTG
>NW_013641040.1:0-280 GCF_000695525.1 Brassica oleracea var. oleracea
GCGAACTAAGTCTTAGGCGATTTTTCTTGTCTCGATATATCGTTCCAGAACGTAAACGATCGCCACGCATATCGAGCTCGCTTCCTAAAGAGAGAAAAAACTAGAGACATGAACGTCGTCTTAAAACCGATTCATGATTTCCGCATATATTTGGTCACTTGCCGTTGGCTCTCGCAGAGATCCGGGACCTCTGGGAAATTAGGGTTTTCCTAGTTTCCTAATTTAAACGATGTGTCGTCTTTAAATTGTCCAGGATTATTGATCATTTCAAACCTTAGAA
>NW_013641041.1:0-280 GCF_000695525.1 Brassica oleracea var. oleracea
TATCAAACCAGGATGATCGCGATGTAAGAAGGTGTATTTGGATACATTAAGTATTGTAGAATCACCAGGACGTGGAATAAATCTCATAGGAGTTAGGATGAAGAAGTTATCCCAGTTCAAATCAGTTGATCCCAGTTTTTCTGTTTGGGAATATGACAACTTCCTCGTCATTCTAATCAAACAAGGATGAATCGCGATGTAAGTAGGTGTATTTGGATACATAAAGTAGTGTTGAATCACCAGGAAGTGGAATAAATCACATATGAGTTAGGATGAAGAA
>NW_013641042.1:0-280 GCF_000695525.1 Brassica oleracea var. oleracea
AAACTTAAACTATTATATTATATATGAATAATGTTTTTAAATAAAAACAATTTATGATTTAAAAAAAAATAAAAACAACAAATGGTTATTTTCAAATAATGGATGTAATTTACATTATACTATCATTTAACAAGTATTAGATACGTTTTGATATATCATTATTTTCTATTTCCAGAAAAAAATAAATTGTTAAACGTCAATATCTTCTAGGTTAAGTATACTAACAGCACAATTTCAAACATCACAAAAAATATTTACATAAATATTATAATACAATAAT
>NW_013641043.1:0-280 GCF_000695525.1 Brassica oleracea var. oleracea
CTAAAACAAGCATTAAGAATAATCAATCAATGAATATCACAACTCAGTAAATCTATAGTTGGGGCAAATCCCTCTAACCTATTTGAACCCTGAATCTAACAAGTAAACTCCTCAGACATAGCTAAGCAATTCATGAAACAAAATATAGATAAAAACTGCATAGAATAGAATAGATGAATCAATGGAGTTCCAATCACAAATCTCTTTATGATTTTCTCTACTAAAACTCTCTCTCTCTCCTAAAACTCTCTCTCTCTCTTGCTGAAAGTAAGAATACAAT
>NW_013641044.1:0-280 GCF_000695525.1 Brassica oleracea var. oleracea
CATACGGTAGTTGAAGACCGGCAACAAGTTTCTGAACCTCGTAGTATAAACCCGATGCAAGGTTATCCTTAGGTAGAATACCTTTGACAAAATCAGTAATCGCATCCATACATTTTTCCGCCAAATTATAGTCTGTCTTAATACCCATTAATCTAGTTGCAGATGATAAGACTGAATGAACATCTCTACAATTTTGATACAAAGGTTGTTATCCTACATCCAACATGTCAAAAAAAAAATCTCCTAGATTCGGGATTTGGTTATTCCCCTCTATAATGAT
>NW_013641045.1:0-280 GCF_000695525.1 Brassica oleracea var. oleracea
TGACAACTTCTTCGTCATTCTAATCAAACCAGGATGAATCGCGATCTCAGAAGCTTTATTTGGATACATAAAGCAGTGGAGAATCACCAGAAAGTTGAATAAATCTCATAGGAGTTAGGATGAAGAAGTTATCCCACTTTCAAATCAGGTGATCCCAGTTTTCCTGTTTGGGAATATGACAACTTCTTCGTCATTCTAATCAAACCAAGATGAATCGCGATGTGAGAAGCTCAATTTAGATCCATAAAGTAGTGGAGAATCACCAGGAAGTTGAATAAAT
>NW_013641046.1:0-280 GCF_000695525.1 Brassica oleracea var. oleracea
GTATTTCCTCGGAATATTCCGAGGAAATTCCGACGGATATTTTACTACCAGTCGGAAATTCCTCGGAATATTTTCATTTTACCGGGCAAATATTTCGCGAAAATTATTAAGTGTCTTACGTTCATTATTAAAAGGTATAAGTGTTTTATAACCACGAGCCCCTTCTTCTTCCCCATTTCTTTCTTCTTCCTTTGCGCGACTCCTTTCTTCTCTCCGACGATTTCTCCCTGAATTCCGACGATATCTCCGGCGATCTCCTCCTTCTCTTACACAAATCATG
>NW_013641047.1:0-280 GCF_000695525.1 Brassica oleracea var. oleracea
GGGAAGGATGTCGCGGTGTACTCTTCAGATATCTCATAGATCTCGGTGAGCTTCTCCAAACTGATGGAATGGTTAACACCACTCGCAAAGAAAGTGAAGGAGGCTTCCTCAAAGATTGGGAAGTCGGGTCTCTTGAAGGTGAGCTTTGCGTTGGCTAAGACATGTCTCACCCAAATCTGGGTACAACGGGTAAGTGAAGTGGCAGAGATCATCAATTCCCAGCACTTGGAGAGCAGCATGTAAATCCTCGTGGAGGCCCAAGTCGTTTAAAGCCCCAGCG
>NW_013641048.1:0-280 GCF_000695525.1 Brassica oleracea var. oleracea
AAAAATCGGATGAGAGATGATGGAAATCGAATTGGGTGTTCTTGAGAGGTTTGAGAGAGTTTGAGAGAGTTTGAGAGGAGAGGAAGATGAAATATTATGTGTTTTGATCGATATTTTCGCGAGTTGGGTGTTTTATGGGTGTTTTCCGGTTTAAATTAAGTGAAATCAAACCGGGCAATACTTACCTTAGATCGACCGATCCATATGTGTCGGATCGACCGATCTTATACGGAGATCGACCGCTCTACCTCACACGGATCGACCGATCTCTTACATGGAT
>NW_013641049.1:0-280 GCF_000695525.1 Brassica oleracea var. oleracea
TTAGAACTAGGAATCTTGCCGACAGCTCTCGTAGCCCAGGCACTTACTGATGTGCCGCGGGGTAGTGCACCGGGCAAAACAGGCATGCATGGCTTGATCATGGAAAGCCATAAAGATATATGTTCATTGCTTGACTCATATCTTCCAAACCACGAGGCTTCTACGCATGAAATCACTTGGAGAATGTTCTCAACTCAATTACGGAGCTCCTTGAAGAAGAGTCAGATCAAACAGAGTTCATATATGATAGTTATGCTATTTACAAATCAGGTGATCTTCA
>NW_013641050.1:0-280 GCF_000695525.1 Brassica oleracea var. oleracea
AAGGTCTAGACACACCCTGCAAATGGAATAGTCGAAGCACAATTCCTGTAAGTTTTGCTAAAAACATTTTCTGCATAATAACTCGATATACCCATCTTTAGTAGATACATGGTCGGATAAATGTAAAAAGGTACCGAACACCTTTCTACATTTAGCATTGGTTCAGCCTTGACTTAGGCCACCATATATGATTATCTCGACCAGAGACAAAACTAATACAATAAGCATTCATAGACCGATGGAGCGGATTCGATTTCGAGATAAAAAAACAAGCCAATAC
>NW_013641051.1:0-280 GCF_000695525.1 Brassica oleracea var. oleracea
GGTCAGTGTCTGGCATCTTGATTAGCTAGCTATGTATAATCTTTTCTCTCTTTGGACATCTATAAGTCTAATCTGAGGATCTTTGCCAAGACAATGATGGTTGATACCATTCTGTTTCTTATCATTCTTTACTCTTTACCAGCTTATAGCTTTCTCCTTTTAATTTTGGATAGTCGGATTCATTGATCATGCAATCCGTGTACCTGGTCACTTTCTGATCACCCATATTTGGTTCAAGGTCTCTTAGAAGTCGTGGGAGAAAGTCATACTCTTATCCAAC
>NW_013641052.1:0-280 GCF_000695525.1 Brassica oleracea var. oleracea
CACATGTATAACGTTTGATTTAAAAATATTCAATAGATACATATTAGAGCAATTCTTTTAAATAGCTATTTTTAAGTTTTTGTCACAAAAATAGCATTCAAAAAATAAAATGACCAAAATAGATTTTTTTTTATTTTGAAACTTTAAATATATATTTTTTTTAAATTTGAAACCATATTCTCAAAACTCCACCCTTTAACTTTAAACACTAAGTCTAGATTAGTTAATCCTTAGATATAAGTGCATATTTACTTTTTAATAAAACTTATTTTAGTCATTT
>NW_013641053.1:0-280 GCF_000695525.1 Brassica oleracea var. oleracea
AATAGCCCACGACCCTCTCTCATTTCAACACATCCAGAACACTTCAAATTCAGTTTAAGACGTGAGAGAGAAAGCAAAGAAAGAAAGATCGAGTTTCGATAGTTTTCAAGCGATTTAGGCAGTTTTGGAGAACAGTTACTCTGCCGATTTTGAGTCAGCACCTGGAGAAGGTTCTGTTCAGCTGAAGATCAGTCGAGTAAATATCAGTTCAGAAGTGGGTCTACTTGAGAAGTTCGGGAAAGGGTTCGGATCGCAGAAGTCGGGTTTGGGGTCAAGGCCA
>NW_013641054.1:0-280 GCF_000695525.1 Brassica oleracea var. oleracea
AGAATTTAGTATAAATATCAATCTAATTTTTAAGATAATTAATACATAAGTTAATTTATTATTTTTGTAATTTTGTATTTATTTTTATTTTACTTTCACATACATGATTATTAGAACATTTTTTTATGTTGATTTCTTTTTTAAAATGTTATTTTTGTTCGATAAAATTTTATTTTTAATTTTCAAATATTTAATTTAAAAATAAAGTTAATTATTTCTGGCAAAAATTTTTTAACTTATTTAATTTTATTTTGAGAGAAATAAAATATCTGAAATTTTA
>NW_013641055.1:0-280 GCF_000695525.1 Brassica oleracea var. oleracea
ATGAGTAATGGTCGAGCTATGAGCTGTATGCGTTTTATAAATGACTCAGCCAAGCCGTTTTGTGTTTGTACATGTGCCACGGAGTGTTCCACACTTACCCCCATGGACATACAGTAGTCATTAAACGCTTGGGAAGTGAACTCACCAGCATTATCAAGACGTATAGTCTTTAATGGAAAATCTGGAAAGTGTGCTCGTAATCAAATTATCTTAGCAAGCAACCTGGCAAAGGACAAGTTCCTGGTCGACAGGAGACAGACATGCGACCATCTAGTGGACG
>NW_013641056.1:0-280 GCF_000695525.1 Brassica oleracea var. oleracea
ACTTGATCATAGAACCGGTGAATCATCAGAGCAAAGACCATCCTCCTTTCCTGATTACCTGAAGATGGTCTCATTAATGAACAAGTTTGGAACCGTTAGATACCCAGGATGAATAGATCCCTACGAAGCGTCAGCATGGCTGAGAAATTTGGAGAAAACTTTCGGGCTATCCACTGCCCTAATAATTTCAAAAAGGATGTGGCAATATACTACTTGACCTAAGATGCTTCTGCTTGGTGGGATAACGTGGAAGAATACTATATGGGAAGAGAGATCGACT
>NW_013641057.1:0-280 GCF_000695525.1 Brassica oleracea var. oleracea
TGTGGTTTTAGAATTTGGGGTTTAGAATGGAAAGAATAGATTGAGGTGAAAGGGGAGATGTGTTTGGGGTTTGGAATATATGAAGTAGAAGATAAGGAAGATAGGGTTTCGGGTTTCGGGTTTCAGATTTTAGGGATTTAAACATAATCCTCGTAATTTCCTCGTAAAATAACGAGGAAATAACAACGAAATTAAAAAATAAAGAACACGGGAGTCGTTAATTCCACGTAAGTCGTATTCGTCGTAAAAAACTCGTAATAAGAAAACGCGGGCCTCGCTC
>NW_013641058.1:0-279 GCF_000695525.1 Brassica oleracea var. oleracea
AAATACATCATTTAATAAAATAAATAATTAAAAACTGAAAACTCATACCCGCGCTAATCTAGTTATTAATTCAGAATCATCGCTAATATTTGCCCTTATTATTACCTGACATATTACAACTTTGCCATTGGACCCATTTTTTAATATGCAAACCGTCGTTAATTTATCTACCTTGCGGAAATCAATACTATTGTATGTATAACCGTAAAATCAGTTTTAGTTTTCACAGGACTAAGGTGGGGTTATTGGTTTAAGAATTCTAAAGGAATTATAAAATTT
>NW_013641059.1:0-279 GCF_000695525.1 Brassica oleracea var. oleracea
ACCACGCCACATACCAGCAGCAAGTGAAAGTCCAGCACATGGTCCGACACGATCTACACCTCCACAACCGAGAACTCAGGTTGTGCCCCCAGAAACGAACCTGAGCCAAAACGGTGGCCAGAACCCGACTCAGACTGGCGCCCAAGGGGATTTTCATCATCCCCGACCGGGGCTTCCTTAGAAATGGTGAGCTGGAACTGCTGTGGGCTGGGGAACCCCGCAACAGTTCGACGGATCAAGGAGCTGCACAAGAGTATTGCTCCCCACATCATGTTCCTC
>NW_013641060.1:0-279 GCF_000695525.1 Brassica oleracea var. oleracea
ATCTATAGTTCAAATATACAGTATATATAAGTTTGCTGCAGTATTTAGAATAAGGGTGTATTTGTGAACTAACCATATTTCACCAACAAATTAAGAATATGAAATTGATTTTGACGTTATTAGATCTCATTGCATTTGTGCAATATTTTTCCGGTTTTATCTTTTTTTTTTAACTAGTTGCCAGTCAAAGAAAAAAAAAACTGTGATCAATATTTGTGGTGATTATTGCGGCATGGTCGCGGCGGTAGTGGTTATCAGAACGGTGATATTGGTTATCGC
>NW_013641061.1:0-279 GCF_000695525.1 Brassica oleracea var. oleracea
TAATAACTAACTATAACTATTTGACTCAAGCTTCAACATGAAAGGAAACCATTCCTTCAA
This sequence comes from Brassica oleracea var. oleracea, assembly GCF_000695525.1. Taxonomy (NCBI): domain Eukaryota; kingdom Viridiplantae; phylum Streptophyta; class Magnoliopsida; order Brassicales; family Brassicaceae; genus Brassica; species Brassica oleracea. Next base: position 61 of record NW_013641061.1, read on the forward strand.
AAGTTTGTATTAAAATTATGAACACTATTTTCTATTATAGGAAACTAGCGTTGACTTGCTCTCAAAATGATACATGACTTTATTTGCCAACAATATACATGACTTTATTGGCCGAAAACAGATGAAGAAGAACAAAACAACGCATACGAATATAAATTGATCTGATCATCGAGGTTTAAAATGTCATTTAAACGAGAACTTTTTTTTACTAAAGACATC
>NW_013641062.1:0-279 GCF_000695525.1 Brassica oleracea var. oleracea
CTAGACAACTTGGAGTTCCGCTATTAGCAACAGTGAGCTCCGCCTGCTCGTCGTTGGGATGGAGGATCAGACCTGCTTGATCTGCTGAAGCCGAACAAATCCATTTAATGCTTTGCAATATTCCACTGCCTTCCATGTCATCTGTTCCTGATCACTATGTTTGGCAGGTTGGTGATGACACCAGCGAGGCTTACTCTACACGTCTAACTTGGGATTCGCTTAGACACCATGGAACTACTCAAGGATGGGAACATAAAATCTGGTACAGCGGTCATATTC
>NW_013641063.1:0-279 GCF_000695525.1 Brassica oleracea var. oleracea
TTGATATGACTTTTACTCTTTTAAGGTTGCAAAATGATTGATTTGTATCTTCTTATCTTCGCTTATAGATAATCTTGATAACAGTCTAACATAAAACAAACAATCAATTCATTACAAACCATTGACTCAAAAGACCAAACGTTTCTGAATTAAATTGTCCTTTAAACAAAATGTTACAAGAAATCAAGAAAATCGATAATTTAAACTCACCATCTATAAAAAAAATATAGCTATAACACCTTATACTTCTTACAACTTTGAACTCATACAAATAACCAA
>NW_013641064.1:0-279 GCF_000695525.1 Brassica oleracea var. oleracea
ATCAAGGAGCCTTTCCGCAGCCTCTTGTGTCACCAATCGATCCACAACCTTGTAGAGCTTGAGTCTTTGATTCGTTCTAGCAAGGATCTATCCCATACTATCCAGAGAAGCAATCTAGGGACGTATTACTTGTAAACCCTTATGCTTTCCATATAAATATGTAACCTCACTCATTAATAAGATTATGCAGTTTGAGTCTCTCTAATCTCTTAGACACTATGGTTCTCTCTTAGACTCTAAACGGCTCTATCTAGTCACTTAATCTTTCACAAACTTCTC
>NW_013641065.1:0-279 GCF_000695525.1 Brassica oleracea var. oleracea
GTCGAGACGAAGGCGCAGCCACCGACCACGCCGCAATCGGAGTCCGGATGAAGCTGCACGCTCCGTTCAAACTTTCGCCTCCGCTCGCGCGTGACGGCCACGCGCCGCAGCCGGAAATCGTCTCCGCCGCTTTCGCCGCCGTCCTCTGCCGCCGCCAGGCCGCCGCTGCCGAAACGCCACCGGACCACCGTGACTTGCTGCCGCCGGCCGCCCTGACTCGCCGGTGACTCAGTGAGTCAACTTGTTGACCGGTTTAAATTGAATTCGAAATCGGTTAGG
>NW_013641066.1:0-279 GCF_000695525.1 Brassica oleracea var. oleracea
ATTCAACCAAAAGGAGACTTAATGTTATAAAGATGGAAGGTTTAAAATCATACAACCCAATGTCAGTGAATGTTAAGTCATAGAGACTACTTCACACATTTAATCCAAGACATCACACATTTAATCCAAAAAGAACCTAATACCCGAGAGTTGAAACATTTTAAAACCTTCAAACACACAAAAAGACATGATACCCGAGACTTGAAACATTTTAAAACAAGATCAACCAAACAACAATGAAGCCAAGCGACTGCTTCTACGGAGCACTTGAGTTGGTTG
>NW_013641067.1:0-279 GCF_000695525.1 Brassica oleracea var. oleracea
AATCCGCGTACGTTCCAGAAGAACCCAGCCATTAGTGTTGTTTACGGGAACCTCTTTTCTTGCCAGGGTCTTTACCCTTAGCATGATTCGAAGCAACCGTTAGAACCTTGTGTTTCAGCTTTGATTGTCGAGGTAGAATTTCCCTTCCATGCCTTTCTTCTACTTCTTCCATCTCAGATTTGTCCTCCTCACTACTATCTTCTTCTATCTCTTTATCCGATTCCTCAAAATTCTCATCTTTTTCCTGAACATCCTCCCCTTCATCCTCCTTTGAGTTAC
>NW_013641068.1:0-279 GCF_000695525.1 Brassica oleracea var. oleracea
TTTCATGCTCTGAGAACAAAACCAAGTGGACGTAATAAAAGGATGGCTATTAAGACGGATATGAGTAAGGCGTATGATAGGATGGAGTGGTCGTTTATCGAAGCTGTTATGCGGAAGATGGGATTTTCGGAAACTTGGATTGAATGGATTATGCGTTGCATCACTTCGGTTAAATACAAAGTTCTTATGAATGGGTCAACCAAGGGGAAATATTGTTCCTGGGAGATGTCTACGACAAGGAGATCCTTTGTCTCCTTTCATCTTTATTCTATGCACGGA
>NW_013641069.1:0-279 GCF_000695525.1 Brassica oleracea var. oleracea
GGGAGAGAGAGAGAGGGCGGGCTAGAGGGGGAGAGGGTTGAGAGAGAGGACGGGCTAGAGGGGGAGTGAGAGAAGAGAGAGGGTGGGAGAGAGAGAGAGGGAGAGAGGGAGGAGCGGGAGAGAGAGGGCGGGAAGAGCGGGAGAGAGAGAGGGGGAGAGAGGGAGGAGGGGGAGAGAGAGAGGAGGAGAGGGTTGAGAGAGAGGGCTAGAGGGGGAGTGAGAGGAGAGAGAGAGTGATACGCCTTAAAAGGATCACTCGACCGGATTTGAGAAAGGATA
>NW_013641070.1:0-279 GCF_000695525.1 Brassica oleracea var. oleracea
TAAGACTATTCGGATTGTGTGTAGCTTGGCAACAGGAGCAAAGGTATCTATATAATCTTCTCCATAGGTTTGAGTAAACCCTCTTGCTACAAGTCTTTTCTTGCGCCTGTCTATCTCTCCATTCGGAAGGTACTTGATTGTGAATATCCATCTGCTTGATACAGCTCTCTTCCCTTTTGGTAGCTCACTCTCATACCATGTGTCATTCTTTATCATAGCATCAGCCTCAGCATTCACCGAGTCTCTCCACTCTTGTATCATCATTGCCTCTTCATAGCT
>NW_013641071.1:0-279 GCF_000695525.1 Brassica oleracea var. oleracea
AGGTTGTAGTGAGACAAGACGATCAACAGGCGGATTTTGTACAATGATTGGTTCAAATCTCATTTCTTGGTCAGCAAAAAGGCAAGATTCAGTCTCAAGATCATCAACAGAAGCAGAATATAGGTGTTTATCTGACACTGCTGCAGAGCTCTCTTGGATAAGAGATCTATTACAAGAACTTGGCTTCCCTTCTATGCAACCAGCTGAAGCATATTGTGATAATTTATCAGCAGTTCATCTTACTGCCAATCCAGTGCTACATAAGAAGTCCAAGCACTT
>NW_013641072.1:0-279 GCF_000695525.1 Brassica oleracea var. oleracea
TCACTGCCAGCAAGATCAATGAAAGAAATCTTCCCAACAACTTTCCCTCGTGATTCGTTATTATCATTATTATTTCGTCGAGTTTCTTTCACCTCCACATGCTTTTTGACAACAAGCTGCAAAATAGCATGTGATCTAGAAGATTCCTCATTGGCGCCAGTTGATCCTGTGCTCCTTGAAGCACTCCCTTTATCGATATAATCCTTTACGATTTGAATATCCGAAACTTCAAACTCTTGCAGGCCAACAATGCAAACTTGTTGTCTACCATCTTCTCGC
>NW_013641073.1:0-279 GCF_000695525.1 Brassica oleracea var. oleracea
CAGTGTGTTAGACTGACGTGATAACCAACTACACCACGAAACCTTGTGCCATATATGAAACAAAGCGACTTCCAGATCTTGCAACTATCACTAGTCTTGAGGATTGGTTTTGGAACACTGCACAAGACTTAAAGGCATTCCAGAGAGTATTGGGAAAAGAAGCTCAAGTTATCTTGCTGTGGAGGCCTTAGAAGTGCATTGATTAGTTTTTTTCATCAACATATTTGATGAGAGAAAGAAAAATATGTTTTCTGTGAAGTTACTCTTCATAATCAACTA
>NW_013641074.1:0-279 GCF_000695525.1 Brassica oleracea var. oleracea
CACCTACACCAAGGGATGCATGAGAAGAAGATAAACAACATGAGTGGGGAAGAATGGAAGCCAACCACCAAGAAACCAAAGGTTAAGCTTGAGACCATAAACAACCTTCCAAGCGTACAAAGCGCACACAGAGAAAAACACTATCCAAACTTGGAGTAGCAAATATTGCGAAGGGGAGAGCCACAATAGGCGTGATCAGCGATTAAAGGCGCAACGAGATGAGAGAACAAATAAATAAAAAGAGACAAAATGAAATCAACAAACCGTGGAGCCATCCTC
>NW_013641075.1:0-279 GCF_000695525.1 Brassica oleracea var. oleracea
CCGGGAAGAGAACATTGAAATGCTGTGAAGTGGATTTTGAGATATCTTCAAAGAACTTCTTATCTGAAGATTACATTTGGGGTAAGAAGCGTTTGCTTGTCAGTTACACTGATTCTGGCATGTCTGGAAATGTTGATTCTAGCAAGTCTACTTCAGGTTAGTTGGTAACGTTTGCGGGTGGAGCTGTGGCATGGCAATCAAGGCTGCAAAAGTGTGTTTCACTATCTACCAATGAGGCAGAGTTCATTGCTGCAACTAAAGCTTGTAAAGAGTTGTTGT
>NW_013641076.1:0-279 GCF_000695525.1 Brassica oleracea var. oleracea
GATTAGAATCAGAAAGGTATGTCTTTCTCTACCCTAAACAAGAATGCGTTAGAGGTTTATGTCGTTGTCTGGTTGTTGTTGTTGTTTGTTGTTATTGCATGATTGAAGGAGATTATAGCCATTGTTAGTTGTGCTTTCTTAGATTGGCCGATGAATTTTGATGAATCATTATAAAATTGTTGATGAAAGAGTAGTTCTTATTGTAATATGGCCGACGAACCTCTGTAGATTCATTTCCAATTAGAGTAGTTGTTATTGTCTTAGCAAATACTCTTTTGC
>NW_013641077.1:0-279 GCF_000695525.1 Brassica oleracea var. oleracea
AAGAGTAGCTAACAACTATGTAGTAAGAGTCTCTTATGAAAGCATTTTTGTGACTGTTATTTGACTTCAAGTTAGCAAAAATGTGGAGAGGAAGACCACCGCCTCCCAGTCTCTTCATGTTCTTCCTCTTGCATCTCCTCATGTCCATTTCTTTGATTAAAAAAATCTTCATTTTCGTGTGATTCTTCGAGCTACAATACTCATCAATGGCAAGATTCCCCAACCTCTCGCAGATTTCCCCCTCTTAACGTCCCTTAATTTAACCAGATTACAAATAAA
>NW_013641078.1:0-279 GCF_000695525.1 Brassica oleracea var. oleracea
AACGAGTGGTCGAAGAAGAGCGGATGCCACGTTTCCTGTAGACATCGATCCCCAAACGCCAGGCTCCGCAAACACCTAAACGTTTCTTGAGCAGTGCAAATCTCTTCTTGTCTTTTTTTTTCTTCTTCTTCTCCTTCTCCTCAGAAAAGCTCCAATGCTTACCTTGGAAAGTCAATGATCGTGAAGACTCATCGTAGACCCGTCTAATGATGGCTTTGCGGTAACACGGCTCACCAAGCCGATCCTTGGCCAAGTCTTTGTATACCATGTAGACGACAA
>NW_013641079.1:0-279 GCF_000695525.1 Brassica oleracea var. oleracea
GAGATTAGACATGTGTCATGTGTTGCTGGCTAGTGGTTATAAATGAATTTTGCGTAAAACGTTTACTACCTGTAAGAGCATGTGCGATGAGCGTCTCTAACTGGCAGTTTTTAGAAAAAAAAAAATTAAATAATCGATAGATTCCACCAAAAGTTAAAGATTCAATTTTTAAAATTTTTAAATAAAAATTTTTTCTTAGTGAATTCTTGCACTATTTACGGATTCTCACGATATGTGACGATCTGCGATTGGTTGATATATATTTTTTTTTTCTGAAAA
>NW_013641080.1:0-279 GCF_000695525.1 Brassica oleracea var. oleracea
ATGAATATTTCACTTTCGCTAGGCTTCATTCTAACCTTAAAACAACACTATGTCAGACATGAATACCTTATCGTCCCTTTGGTTTTGCATTTTCTTTTCCAGCCGTATTTGTCCCTGCCCGAGGCGTCTGTAGATGGACTCGCTGCAATAATGACTGCTCATTACAGCCTCTTCGTGAGTCATTTATTTCATGTTAATGACCAACTGCTTGAAATGGGTCTGATTTTCTGCTTAGTGAAGTTGTGTACATATTCTTATGGTCATGTTTGTAGGAGGAGA
>NW_013641081.1:0-279 GCF_000695525.1 Brassica oleracea var. oleracea
ACATAATACAAATATATAATACAAAATTACTCTAAAAAGAAAAAAAATTGGTAAAAGCTTCATAGTTCCTAATCGGCAAAAAAAAAAAAAAGGCGCCTGGGAATGATCGTCGACTTCTTGTTGTCTCTGGCAGCAAGCTTCTTAACACCTGAATCACCACAGATCGTAGAAATCAGACAATGACTTTCGCTAAAACAAAAAATCAGATCTGAATCTCGAGACTTACTTCTTCAGCAGCGGCGGCCATGTAAACCGGGAGCTCCACCACCGAATCTTGAG
>NW_013641082.1:0-279 GCF_000695525.1 Brassica oleracea var. oleracea
TTCGGGATCCACATATCCATCAACAATTAAAAGAAGATTTGATTGAACATATATGAGATAAATTTGGACATCTTCCAAATAACATATAATGTGTTTTTGCTTTCTATGAATTAAATAAAATGTTTCTCTTATTTTATTTATGAATTTTGTAATTTTTTTTCACTCCTTTGTATTTTCCCTTCGGTTTTTAATTTTCATGTTCTATGTATTTTAATTTTCAACTTATCTTTTTAATGTCATTAGTTATTCAAATAATTTGTCTTCAATTAATAAAAAAAA
>NW_013641083.1:0-279 GCF_000695525.1 Brassica oleracea var. oleracea
TAAGACCTTTGATTCCTTGATCTGTTTATTGACGATGGATTCAATCTTTCTCAAATCCTCAGGATCAACCGGTTTGCCTACTCAAAATTATGAAACCCATTAGACAATTAAAAAAGAGCATCCATATCAAAATGGAAATGATTTATTGAAGAATGTACCGTGGGAAAAATCTAACCGCAGTTTTTCAGGAAGAACTATTGACCCCTTCTGATCAATATGATCTCCGAGCACTCCCTGAATCAACCAACGCACATGAATGTTTTGAGACCAATAAAAAAA
>NW_013641084.1:0-279 GCF_000695525.1 Brassica oleracea var. oleracea
GCCTTTGTGGATTAACCACTCAGAAACCACCTGAACGGTAGCCACACTAGCCTCCTCCGACGAGACGCCAAGCGAAGGAATGCATCACGCGCCACTGCTCCACTCCGTCCGAACTCCGATGAAATAAACACGACGATGAAGAACAGATCCGGTACGGAGGAGTCTCCACACGAGAGCACGCGCCACCAAATGCCAAGATTTGTCGTAGATCTAAAGTGAAAAAGAACCAGAAAAATCTTGACCCAAAAGCCGACTAGCTTCACTCTGCCTCCGAGACGC
>NW_013641085.1:0-279 GCF_000695525.1 Brassica oleracea var. oleracea
GGTAGCTGATGATGTTATACATTAATACTAAAACCCACCCATTAAATTTCATAAGGTAGCAATCTCTTTTTTTCTTTCTAATCTTCTTCAAGAAGATTAAAGAAGATTATGCACTGTCAATTTAGAGGAAGCAATCTACACTATTCAAAAGAAAGTAATAAAGATAAAATATAATTTTGTTAAGAAATTTTATTTTGAAAGGAATGTGTCTTTTGGTGTTTCAAAAAAATGAGAAAGGGACGTGTACATACACAACTTTTCTCGGGATGTTTCTGAAGT
>NW_013641086.1:0-279 GCF_000695525.1 Brassica oleracea var. oleracea
GATCATGTCGAGAATACTATGTGTTTGTATTAAGTTAAGTCAAGAGATTGGTGATTTCTAATATGGATAAAAGCATATATATAGCTCATGTGGTAGGTTTTATATACTATATTGTTGGTTTATATAAAGCATATAAGCTAAAGATTTTAAAAGCAAAAAAAAATGACAAAAGCATTAAGATATGTTGTTTATGGTAGGTTTTTTTCATCAAAAGCATTAAGAGCACCATTAACGAGGTTTGTTAGCATGGGTCTTTAGTGAATTTAGGATTAAAAAAAA
>NW_013641087.1:0-279 GCF_000695525.1 Brassica oleracea var. oleracea
TGACCTCTGATAAACGGCCGTGATGATTGGGTTACACACTGCCTCTACTTCCTTCAACTTCTCATCATACTCTTCCTTCTCTGAGTTTTGGTTCTCGTCAAGCCACTCCAATGCTTCTTTGGTCGCTGCTTCAATCTTCTCCTTCTCGTCACCCTCAAGTTTGTCCGCGAGCTTGTCCTTGTCGTTTATTTGGTTCTTCATGTTGTACACGTATGTCTCGAGGCTGTTCCTGGCGTCGATTCTCTCCTTCACCTTCTTGTCTTCCTCTGCAAACTCCTC
>NW_013641088.1:0-279 GCF_000695525.1 Brassica oleracea var. oleracea
AGATTTGGCAAAAGCAGATGAGATCATTGCAGTCAAGTCTTTCCATTGCAAAGAAAAGCCTAGAGGTTGAGGACTCGGCTAGAAACTCTGATGCGTCGGTGAACGCAAGCGACGCAACGGAGTTATCAGGAAGTGGCGGTGATTTCAGGACACATGGGAGGACAAGAAGTGTTGGTGTGGGTTTAAGCGTGATAAGCCGGTTAGCAGAAGAGTTCGGACAGAGAGCTCAGGTGTTTGGTGATGACACAAAGTTCTTGATGGAAGTGAAGTCTGGTCAGG
>NW_013641089.1:0-279 GCF_000695525.1 Brassica oleracea var. oleracea
TAATATCTTTTGATATCTTTTCATTTTAAATATAAAAATATTTATTTAAAAAAATCTAACAAGTCTGTTTGAAAATATTTTAACAAGATCTTAATTTTCAAAATTATATGTAAATATTTTCTCTAATTTTGTAATTAGTTTTTAAGTATTACTATACATTAATATATCCAGTTATCGTTTATAAAATGAAAAATAAAAATTTTATCCTATTTTTAGCTATTATATAATCATAATCAATCGTGTTAAAAAAAATTAAATTAAATTAATAAATTTATATAT
>NW_013641090.1:0-279 GCF_000695525.1 Brassica oleracea var. oleracea
TGACCCTTCTTGTGGCAGTGAAAGCACTCGATTTGAGAGTAATCCTTTTTCTCTTTGTTTCTCTCGCTTGAGTTGTTTTTCCCGCATCCTCTACCCCTATTGCCTTGACCACGACCATATCCTCTCCCTCTTCCTCTAGAATTACTTGAACCGTAGGAGTTCTCAGAGTTCGAGAATAACAGATCGCCTTGTTGATTTTGAGGTGATTCTTCTTTTATGCGCTCTTCATAAGCCTTTAATCTACCCACAACGTCTTCATACTTCGTTTTTTTAGATCCA
>NW_013641091.1:0-279 GCF_000695525.1 Brassica oleracea var. oleracea
GGCATTTTCCAAGCTACCAAAAGTTCTAACAAGATGAAGATTAATGGGAGAGTAGTACATGCCTTCATCGATTTGGAGACAACTACTATAGATAGCTAGTGCTAGTGCAACTAATCTTAGACCTAACATTGATGATGTACCAGAGAAGTATCACTGCTGTAACGTGACTATTTATGCACTATGGTGAAAGTTTGTATGAGGGAAATGTAATTGTTAAAAGGTATCACCGAATAAGAGCCATTTTTCAACCGTGTAGACCTTTTCAAGGTTAATTTCAAT
>NW_013641092.1:0-279 GCF_000695525.1 Brassica oleracea var. oleracea
ACACAAGGTTTTATCAACAGGATCCTTTGGACATCCTCAGGCGTGAAGGTTTGTCTTAGCAAGGGTTGATTCCAAACGCTAGTCCCCTCGATAAGAAGATCAGATACCTTAAGGGCCAAGTTAACAACACTGTTTGCTTTGTACATTGGCGGTCGAGGAATAGTATCAATAATCCACTTTTCAACCCACACGTTGGAGCTGATACCATTTCCAGTATGTCTAAAAAGACCTTGTTGTAGGAGCTCTCTGCCATGCATGATGCTTCTCCACACAAAGGAA
>NW_013641093.1:0-279 GCF_000695525.1 Brassica oleracea var. oleracea
AAGAAACTCCCTTTAGAGAAACCCTTTGTTGCTCGTTATAGCTCACTTGAACTAAATCACATGGATGTGAGAATGGTATAAATCGATTAATAAAGGGACCTGAATATAAAATCTTATAAGTCAAGGGACCAAAAATTAAACTGAGAATTGGCGGGTTGAGCCAGCCCTTGCAATAGTGCAACGCATGGGCGACTCGTGAAAGACCAGATAGCAAGCTATCTTAATGGACCTTCTCCCTTAAAAAATAGAGTTAATATCGTGTGACCCGATGGGCCACAT
>NW_013641094.1:0-279 GCF_000695525.1 Brassica oleracea var. oleracea
GGAAGGTGTTTGAATGACTTACAGTATTGAAGATGAAACTGGAAAGTCTCCCTTAGCTCTCCATCTCCAAAGTTTTCAACCATACCAGCTTCATCAGAGGGATCGCCAGAGACTCGAAAACCTCCCCTGCCTTTAAGATTTCGAAAACCTCTCTTAGATTCTCAGAACCGCAGACGATCTTGATATATAGGAACGGAAAGACGTTACAGGAAGAGGAATCGCGACAACATCGAAGATCGGTTCATAATGATGGAGTAATAACAAAAGGGGAAGAGGAAG
>NW_013641095.1:0-279 GCF_000695525.1 Brassica oleracea var. oleracea
TGTAGGTTAATGTTTCATAGGTTATTGAGTTATGATATATTGTGTATCTTGGTCATTTTGCTAAGTGTCGAATTTTTAAATTTTAGTTGCATTCTTTTTCATTTGTACTTTTTGTACTTTTACTTTGTAAATTAAAAAATTAACTTGATTAATTTTGATCTTAGAGTAAATTAAACAATTTAGATCTTTAGTCCAAACTTAAATATTACATTAAACAATTAAATCTAAAATATTAGAGTATTTTGTTTAGATTGAGTGTGTTTTATTAAATTATACTAT
>NW_013641096.1:0-279 GCF_000695525.1 Brassica oleracea var. oleracea
TTTTTTTTTGTGTAATTGAAGATGGTTGTTGTTGTTGATGATGATGATGTCTTTTCGTACAATTATTTCTTGTTCATTTTGAATATATTCACGAGTATTAATATTATCGATAAAAGTTAGTCTTATTGCAACATTTATGTTTCTTTTTTATTTTCTTGTTCTGATCTTATGTATTTACAAGTATTAATATCACTCGATTTCAACAATTTTTTATCTCTAATCTAAAGATTAAAAAAATGAGGAGAGCCATTTTTACTTCGAAATGCACTAGTAGATCAT
>NW_013641097.1:0-279 GCF_000695525.1 Brassica oleracea var. oleracea
TCTATATTTAGATGAAAAAATAGTAATCTCTATTGTTATTCTATATTTAAAGCAATATTATTATAAGAAAATACATTGGACCAAATTTCATTTGTATTATGATTTTTTTTTAGAGAAAATAGTGGTTTATAGAGGAAACAAACACATGCATTACTAACATAATACATAATACATATTCTGAGAAATTTCATTACTGATTTTATAAACAACTTTAAAATACATCTCTATCTTTCAAACGTGATGATAATTTATAAACAAAGGCTCTCTGGAAAAAAAAAA
>NW_013641098.1:0-279 GCF_000695525.1 Brassica oleracea var. oleracea
TACATTATATAAAAATCAAAATGTAAATGATATATTTAAATAGTTACTGTAAAAGAAAACTAGACATATATAGATTAATGAAATATTTGTTGAGACAACCAAATATGTTATTATACAAAAGGTGAATTACATATGATATTGTTTTGATTGTTTAAATATTCAATGGAAATATGTATAACGCCGTATAAATACATTTGAAAAGGATAATCAGTCGATCTCTGGACAATTAGCAGTAACAAATAACCTAACACATCGTCACATGCGATGCGACAATCATTT
>NW_013641099.1:0-279 GCF_000695525.1 Brassica oleracea var. oleracea
AGTGGGCATATGTCAGGCCTTAGAGTGGCAACGCCGGCGCCTCGACTAAATCATTTGTTATTCGCAGATGACACAATGTTCTTTTTAGACACTGATGAGAGGAGCTTCTCTGCCTTGTTAGACATCTTGAATCAGTATAGAATGTCGTCTGGTCAGCTGATAAATGCGGCCAAGTCCTCTATCTCCTTCTCGGCTAAGACCCCGCAGGCAATTCGACAACGTGTTAAACAACACCTTGGGATTGAGCAGGAAGGAGGAGTAGGGAAGTACTTAGGACTA
>NW_013641100.1:0-279 GCF_000695525.1 Brassica oleracea var. oleracea
ATCTTCTACGTTAGCTTATAGATTTGCTATATTTTCTTCATTTCTTATATAAATTATCTTAAAACCAGATGATACTTTAACTTTTCAAAACTCTTATACTCATTTTTTTTCGTCGACAACTATTCTTATTCAAAAGCGAGCTTTCTCAAATAGTGTGATCTACAAATGTTTAGTACCTATCTAATGTATACGAAGGATTCATCCAGCTGCTGGTGAATGATACATGTGTTTTTTCTACAATATTATTATATCAACCTGGTGATATGGATGATTGTACAT
>NW_013641101.1:0-279 GCF_000695525.1 Brassica oleracea var. oleracea
GTGACGACGATGTCATCGACGTAGACCAGGAGATAGATGTGATGATTGTCGCTATGTAGAACAAACAATGAAGTGTCCGCAAGAGAGTTCTTGAACCCCAAGCCAAGAAGAAAGGTGCGAAGCTCGGTGTACCAGGCGCGAGGAGCTTGCTTGAGTCCATAAACCGCCTTGTGAAGGCGACACACATAGTCTGGTCTGTCCTTATCAACATATCCTGGTGGCTGGTCCATATATACCTCTTCTTTCAGTGTTCCCTGGAGAAACGCATTATTGACGTCC
>NW_013641102.1:0-279 GCF_000695525.1 Brassica oleracea var. oleracea
ATCATAATCTTTTGGTTATGAGTCATCCACAATCTGGTTCATAACATGAATTCGATTATTGAACATAATCATGCAAGCATTTATTAATATTTTAATAAAATCACAATATATTATTTTCAAAAATGTTCCCAAAATCGTCTACTATTAAAACATGGTAAATTCAAAGATAATGTAAAATACGTGATCCTGAAAAGCTGAGAAGCTCCATCAATTAATTGACTGAACCATTTTGTTTTAAAATATATGGTTGAAACTGAATGACAAAGAAATATAATGAAA
>NW_013641103.1:0-279 GCF_000695525.1 Brassica oleracea var. oleracea
AGTTTATTTATATTTAAAATGTTTTTAAACAATAGTTTTTAAATTACTTTAATTAAAAATACTCATTCCTTTTAGTGGTTACCATTCATTGTAATATTTTGTTCCATTCCTTCTCTGCATTTATTCCTTTTAATTTGTTCCTATTCATTCCTTTTGATTCCTTTTTCCCATTGTTCCACATTGTTCCACTTGTTTCCGAAAAGGTCACCAGTCGGACCCTACATATTTTATTTGCTTTTGCTCATTAGAATATAGTAGTTACGATAACCTCGATTTAAC
>NW_013641104.1:0-279 GCF_000695525.1 Brassica oleracea var. oleracea
AAAAAAAAAAAAAAAACTCCAAACCCTGTCTCACGAGCATGATTGAAGTGGTAATACATATCAGTAAGGCCACTCCCCCAGCTTGTTCCAATGGGATTCTGACAAAATCTGTCAACTGCAGGAGTGCAAACAAGGATTTCAATCCCAAATTCATGTACTTTGAAGGAGCAAACTCACATTTTGTAGGCCCAAAAATTACAAGCTAAACAGCTGAAGGTTCTCTAATAGGACAGTCACATACTACTAGCACATGGAACAAAAACAACGAACGCCCTTCAT
>NW_013641105.1:0-279 GCF_000695525.1 Brassica oleracea var. oleracea
ACTACTTACCCCATACCCAGCTGGTATACTGTTCACCAGGGAGGTTTCTGAAGTGCTTGCAGTAGTGCTCTTAGAATCCTTCTTATAAACTCCGTATAGCTTTTTTATCTTCTTTCGGATATGATCGACTTTCAACTTGCTTGTTAATGAATCCAAGGTGTCATAACAATACTTCATGGCAGCAAACTTTAACCTTGGATCCAACACCGCATCAATAGAAAGGATGTCACTATATTCTTCCCAGTACTTGTCAAACTTCAGCTTCATTGTTTCCACCAT
>NW_013641106.1:0-279 GCF_000695525.1 Brassica oleracea var. oleracea
TTTTTTTTGTCTGATCAAGCAAGTTTGCTAAGCCCGTTACTGAAGTTTTGATTACTCTGTATTGACTTTTTTTTTATTTGTATTATGTACTTCTTCTTCTAGTTGTGTCTTTCATCGCTGCGTTAGGCTTCTTGCTGTACGGAGGAAGGTAGTGTTTTTGTTCATCTCTGCTGCTTATCTCGTAAATTAAAGTGTCCTAAAGTTTTTCAATGGCATTTCTTATGTGTTCCCTTCCCTTGCATGCTTTGTAGATTGTTTATTATGCTAATAAGGTTCCCT
>NW_013641107.1:0-279 GCF_000695525.1 Brassica oleracea var. oleracea
AAAACACTGGATTGGTATTAACTCGATGGGTTTCAGTAACATATTATTATCTTTGCATCATTCTAGCTTGTGACTAAATGATATTACTTTCAATTCGTTGGCACACAGATGTTGTAGTAGGAAATTAATAAGCGTTTGGTCTCATGCGTTTTCATTCAAAAGAGTACCATGATTAGCTACTCCGTTGTGTCGTGGGCTTGTACGGCATGGTCAAACGGCTTAAATATCTCATGGTAAAGACATTGCTACTCTCTATCTGTTTAGATGTGACATGGTAGC
>NW_013641108.1:0-279 GCF_000695525.1 Brassica oleracea var. oleracea
TCCCTTCATTCATCCTGAAGAAAAGAGATTGGGGGACAAATGTTGGACCCAATTTCAGTCAATTAGGCAATTGGGCCTAAATGATTTGGGCCACACGACCAACAAAGAGGCCCAGCTTCGACGAGTAGGAAGAGAACGATTCGAGGAGCCAGAGATCAGGGAACGGTTGCGAAGATCCCGGACTAACTCAATCCACTATAAAAGGAGATCGAGGCACATGAAGAAGCACACATTGAAAACCCTAGAGAGAGCTACACCCACACTTCGACCTTGTTTTCA
>NW_013641109.1:0-279 GCF_000695525.1 Brassica oleracea var. oleracea
ATATATAATAAATAAATCAGTTATACTTCCTTGCTTATATTATAACAGTGTTGACATATCTTAGCCCATCTAATTCGTTTTTGGTATTTTGTATCATAGCCAAAATGTATGTGCTGATTCACCAAACCCAATTTAGTACATGGTGGTTGTTGTCTTGTTGATTCTATGTAAACAGTTTGAGTGACCCTTTTGGGTATAGAGCATAATAAAGCATGTAGCTTTGATATCGTTACTTTTAATTCGATTTCTGAATGGAATTTTACTTGTCATAAAAAAAAA
>NW_013641110.1:0-279 GCF_000695525.1 Brassica oleracea var. oleracea
AATATTTTACCTTCGTTCATGATCTTTCAGTGGCTCTGCTCTAGGATCCATGCAACAGACTGGCTGCTGCAGGAGCTCTGTACGTCCCGTTCTTTCAGTTAAACCAAAGAGTATTTGTTTGAGGCTATGGCTGTTACCGTTCCTGACTTAAAAGACTATCTCAAAGTCATAAGCTCTTGGCTGATGGCTATTCATAGTTTACATTTTATTTATCTTATTCATTTTAAAGTCACTAATGAGCTCCATTGACTGGATTTTTACAGATTCAGCCCCAAGTGT
>NW_013641111.1:0-279 GCF_000695525.1 Brassica oleracea var. oleracea
AAAAAAGAAAAAGGAGCTTACCACCCGGCCAACGAATTTGAAGTAGGAGAGGTGCTCTGTCTGGTAAACAGAGTTTGGATTCGGTTGGAAAGTCGAGTCATTGCCAACGGTTGTGAACAGAAGAGCTCCTTTGTCAAAAATAACCCTTGACAACAGCTGATACCATTCCCTGGTAAGCCCACCAGCATCAATACCTTCTTCTCCTTGGAAGTGAACAGTCAATCTACCTTTCAGTTCTTGAGTTGACCTCATTCGCAATTGGTTGTATGAATCTTCAAG
>NW_013641112.1:0-279 GCF_000695525.1 Brassica oleracea var. oleracea
TTGATTGGAACGACGAACAAGCTGTCCTACTCCCAAACTGGGAAACTAGAATTTCGTGATTTGAAATTGGATAACTTCTTCATGCCAACTCCTATGAGATTTATTCAACTTCCTGGTGATTCTCCACCACTTTATGTGTCCAAATCAAGCTTCTCACAAAGTGATTCATCCTGGTTTGATTGGAACGACGAAAAAGCTGTCCAGTTCCCAAACTGGGAAACTGGAATGACCCTATTTGAAAGTGGGATAACTTCTTCATCCCCACTCCTATGAGATTTA
>NW_013641113.1:0-279 GCF_000695525.1 Brassica oleracea var. oleracea
ACCTGTCCCACAAAGAGATTAGATCCCAGACGTATTTTCATATTCTTCAGTTTAGACTAACCTGTGATCCAATTCTTTCTTCTAGTGGTGTGAAAGAAACAATTAGGCCGATTGAATGATTGCATCATAAGTTACAGAGGGGTGTTCAACGTCCGTGTTATCTACAGTAATGTTTCGGAGGGATGATATAAGAATATCTGAGGGAGATTGGGACAACGGCCGGCTTCAAATTAGGGAGGAGAAGAACGGAGTTGGCCATTCTTATCTCTGAAACTTTAG
>NW_013641114.1:0-279 GCF_000695525.1 Brassica oleracea var. oleracea
GGTCGCGTAGTGGACGATGGCTTGGAGCTGGATCGGTGTCGCTGAGTTAACGGAAGCATCTGTTGATCGCGCCGTCGGCTGATCGTATGAAGGATATATACTGTTAGAGGAAAAACGCGTCGTCGGCTGATCGTATGAAGGATATATATTGTTAGAAAGATCTTGTGTGTATTAGCTTTGTGGTAATAATAATAATCATCATCATCATCAGAAGGATCCGAGTCTCCAGGTTCAGTTGCTGGAGTACGATATGAGGTTTGAGAGATATGGAAGTGAGTT
>NW_013641115.1:0-279 GCF_000695525.1 Brassica oleracea var. oleracea
TCATAGAAAGATGCTTCAAGAGTTGCAAGGAACTGAGAAGAAGGTTCCTCGTAAGTAGGATAGGCCATGGAGTAGAAGCTCTCCATTTTCATGTGCTGCAGCATTGTCCTAACATCGTTTTCGATTCCTAACTCCTCCATCATCTTGGGGTCAGCAAAGCGTGTAGGAACCCAAGAAACACCTTTAACCAAGTGATGGTGTAGCTCTTCAACTGTTGGTGTCTTACTTCTGTCCCTTTCAAGAGCTATCCCTTTCCCTTTGGACATCTTGGCTTTCTTT
>NW_013641116.1:0-279 GCF_000695525.1 Brassica oleracea var. oleracea
TTATTATAAATAATTTATAATAATTAAGTGGTTAAATTCAATGTTATCCTTAATGAATTTTATATAAAATTAATTATATAATTAAAACGAATTTTCATTAATAATATTATATTTTTTTTAAATAAGATAATTCTTATATATTGTATTTTTATCTTAAAATTTATTTTTTCAATTATAAATGTTAGAAAATAAATAATAAACAATTTATAATTATGTACTAATCAACTAAAATATTTTGTATAAAGATATTTTCTAAAATATTTCTAATATGTGAATGTT
>NW_013641117.1:0-279 GCF_000695525.1 Brassica oleracea var. oleracea
GTGAAATTTATTCATTGATTATATAAAGAAAACACACAATAATTATATATATATTGTTGTTAAAACAACATTATTATTTGAAAACATAATTATTATACATTACAAATGAGGACTATTCAGCAGTCTTATTAGAAACATTTCCGTACTCTTCAAGAGTATTCTAGTCCAGCTCATTTGCGAAACCAGAGGATTCAAGGTGTGAGGTCCCTTCAACGTTTTCCGTGAGGTTCAACTCTTTAGCCTTTCCTTTTATGGATTCTTGATATAACTTGCACAAAT
>NW_013641118.1:0-279 GCF_000695525.1 Brassica oleracea var. oleracea
CATCTGCTATGATTGATAGTTTTGTAATCTGATCTGTTTTAAATAGATACCCTAAATAATCTGTATGATAAGTTATATTGATCTGATTTGGATGTCTTTGAGAATTGAGAATCTGTATGCTAGGTTGATAGATTCATGATAAAATCTAATGTCTTGAGGTTTAAGATTGTATGCTAAGTTTGATTAAATTGATTGATCGGATTATATGTTTTCGAAGTTTGATAAATTTGGGTACTAGATAAATTATTTACACATGGTTTATGCTAAATACCAATCAGC
>NW_013641119.1:0-279 GCF_000695525.1 Brassica oleracea var. oleracea
TTTAGAGAAACGTTGATTTAGGTCAAAAGAACACGTTTTTTTGCTTAAAGAGATTGACGACGTTAGATTTTATAAGGGAGAAAAAATCTTATCCGTTAGATTACAAAGTATCGATAAACTCGACCGTTGGATTTACATTTTATTTTCCTATAAAAAAGTGACGTCATCGGGCAACAAAATTGAGTTTGCTATTATATATAGATATATTATATATTTTGAAGTAGAAATTAAAATTTTCGAACCCCATGTACATAGCACTACAAGAAAACAGCGACATAC
>NW_013641120.1:0-279 GCF_000695525.1 Brassica oleracea var. oleracea
AAAAAAAAAAAAAAAAAATGCTGAAAAAGCTAAAAGAACAAAAGACTTGCCTCAAGTGACCATGGAGGAGATGTTGATAAGGCTAGCTCTGCCAATTGGTTAATATCAACATTTCTAGGAAGAAACATTATAACAGTCGATGCGATGTTCACGGCCGCAGTAAATAGAGCGTCTCTGCATCATTGAAGGTACAGTGAGGAAATATGACTTATCATGGAAAGAGATTAAGATCTCAAAAACAACATAGTATATAACCAAGAGATATACCCATCACGAGGT
>NW_013641121.1:0-279 GCF_000695525.1 Brassica oleracea var. oleracea
AGGCGTCCTCAGACACACCATTGGTTTTTGACAACCCACAGTAGCTGCCGAACCTATCCAAGTGATCAAATAGGTCCTCTAGAGCCAAGCCATGATACTTGTTGTTCTCGATCACGTTGAGGAGTCCTGACTTGACCTAAAAGTTGTTGGCTGCCACAGCTGGTGCTCGGATTCCGAATCTATGACCGTGTGTGTTGGGGTGGTCGTAAGTGCCAATGGGTCGAGCTGCTCCCTGTTGGTTGTGTGGAACGTTGTTGGCATCATTTTGAGGTATGTCTG
>NW_013641122.1:0-279 GCF_000695525.1 Brassica oleracea var. oleracea
ATGGTTTTTTAGTATTTGTTCCGTCCAAAACCTAGCAATTATTGGTTTCAATATCACAATGCCTATGTTTTATATTTTATGTCAATAAGTTTACTGAGTAAATTCATTCTAGAATAAACTAAATATATAATTTGTAAATAAAATAATAGAAAATAGTAAAAACAGTAAAATAATAAAAATATATGTTATTCATTAGTTGTGAATAAACTAAATATTTAAAATATATTTCTACTATTTTATTTATTTATTTATTCATCTTGAATTTTAGTGAACAATAAA
>NW_013641123.1:0-279 GCF_000695525.1 Brassica oleracea var. oleracea
CCAAGTCTTAAGAATCCGCAACTCCTCAGCTACAAAGCCAAAAATCTCATCTCCCCACTTATGCCAATCTTTCTGACCTTCAACACCCGCATGATACATCCCTTTGTGTATCCAGCGCTCCCTCTCTTTGCATGACGCTGGGAAATGGGCAAAACTGCCACACTTTGAATCAGAGAAAATCAGTTAGTCAACAAACACTTTAATAACTAAATCAAATCCAACATTTTAAGATATAACAAGACCCTACCAGAAGGCACACTCGGGATTTGCACTGGTCGC
>NW_013641124.1:0-279 GCF_000695525.1 Brassica oleracea var. oleracea
TTTAAAGTGCTAGTCAAAAACGTTCAGTGTTTAAAGTGCGAGAATGTAACACTCTCGGAGTTTAAAATGCGATTTTCCCTCAAAATATACGTAACCAATCAAATTTTATAGTTTTTTTTTTTTGACGAAATTCTTCTATTTAAAGCATGAGAATACAAAAAATACAAGCCATAGGCCTTAGTGTTTTTGATAGTTAGCCCAATAGTTAGAACCCACATAAATTTTAAAAAAGAACCCAATAAGAGATCGACTCAGGTAGTGATCGGCGGAGTAGTCGAA
>NW_013641125.1:0-279 GCF_000695525.1 Brassica oleracea var. oleracea
AGAGTTGATGGTGGAACCATTTTTTTGCTCGAGTACTTTGAAGTTTTCCTTAATAGTGTGAGGTTGAAGTTGATGGAATAATGAATTTTATAGGGACTTTCTTGATGTAAAACTATACTTTTTTTTTAATGTGGTATTTCAATTTTTATATAATTTACTACCATTTTAAGATAGATGTACATTTTAAGATATATGTTTAAATCTTAATGTAGTTTTTCCATTTTTTAAAATTTTTATTTCTATTTCTTATATTTTTTATTTACGTAATATCTATATTTA
>NW_013641126.1:0-279 GCF_000695525.1 Brassica oleracea var. oleracea
ATGTGTACACATTATTATACAACTGGAGTTACATGTGAATAGGCATGGTCTGGACCGATGACGAATTAAACCAGAAATTATTTGTATGCAAAGAAACATCAATATAATGTGAACCATCTTACGTGTACTAACCAGATTAATGTAATTATGTATGATTTAATTAGTCACCAATTTAATGTAGTTACATGTATGATTTAATTTTTCGTGGTCCAACTGCGAGTTTTCAAAAAAGCGGTGATTAATCGGAGATTAATCGGAGAGTAATTTTTAATAATTAAT
>NW_013641127.1:0-279 GCF_000695525.1 Brassica oleracea var. oleracea
ATTGAAGAATCAGTACGACGGGATTTAAGGGATATTTTGGGTATTCAGAATCTTGGAAGAATGAGATCTTATCTTGGTTTGCCAGAAAATATGGGGGGTTCAAAGATCCAAGTGTTTAGCTTTGTTCAGGATCGATTAAATAATAGAGTCAATGGATGGACTTTAAGTTCTTCACAAAAGGAGGAAAGGAAGTTATCATTAAATCAGTGATTACGGCATTACCAAATCATATGATGTCGTGCTATCGTTTACCTAAGGCAACTGTGAAAAAACTAACGA
>NW_013641128.1:0-279 GCF_000695525.1 Brassica oleracea var. oleracea
TGACAACTTCTTTGTCATTCTAATCAAACCATGATGAATCTCGATGCAAAAAGTTGTATTTGGAAGCATAAAGTAGTGGAGAATCACCAGGCAGTTGAATAAATCTCATAGGAGTTAGGATGGAGAAGTTATCCTACTTTCAAATCAGGAGATCCCAGTTTTCCTGTTTGGGAATATGACAATTTCTTTGTCATTTTAATCAAACCACGATGATTCTCGATGTGAGAAGCTGTATTTGGAAACATAAAGTGGTGGAGAATCACCAGGAAGTTGAATAAA
>NW_013641129.1:0-279 GCF_000695525.1 Brassica oleracea var. oleracea
GTGAATTCATTTCTAGGCATTCTATCAGCAGTAAAGGTCCTGTATGAATCATATTCAATCCTTATATTATCAAGGTTCTCTAGCAACTTATCACAAGTTCTAGGTAACACATGAGCAGCATAAGAATAACCAAGAGTGTTTCTGAGTGTGTTACCAGACTCCTTGAGAGCTTTGATCAGGGCGTCAATGTGAGACTTCCTAATCACCTCATGCTCCATGTTCTTCCCTACTACTTGATGGTGAGGGGCTACGGCTCTTCCTCCACTTTCACCCGCATGA
>NW_013641130.1:0-279 GCF_000695525.1 Brassica oleracea var. oleracea
ACTAATTAAATTGACAATAGGTTAAGAGAAACACACGAATTACCTCAAGCTTTCGAGAGCAGCCTTATGCAGTTCAGGATTAGGGTCTTGAACCCTCTCAACATAGAGCTCCAGGTTCTGCTTCAGTTTCAAGTCCTCTTCAGACTACAAATCACATCAGATGCCAAACATATCATATAGCAATCACTTTAGCAAGGCTTT
Organism: Brassica oleracea var. oleracea; assembly: GCF_000695525.1. Taxonomy (NCBI): domain Eukaryota; kingdom Viridiplantae; phylum Streptophyta; class Magnoliopsida; order Brassicales; family Brassicaceae; genus Brassica; species Brassica oleracea. The sequence goes on from NW_013641130.1 coordinate 202, forward strand.
CAAAACCTGAAAAATCGACATTTATAATCGAGGATTGTTGGACTTTGTATTACTACCATTTATAATCTTGTTTGTTGT
>NW_013641131.1:0-279 GCF_000695525.1 Brassica oleracea var. oleracea
CTTTTAAATGGCACTGGAACTCTTCCACTTGTATCTTTATAACGAGCCTTTCCACAAAATTTGCATGTAATCCGCTCTTCATCCGCCCTCCAATAAATCATGCAGTTATCGCTGCATACATCTATTACCTGATACGATAAACCAAGACCAGCTACAAGTTTCTGAACCTCGTAGTATGAACCAGGGGCTACATTATCCTCCGGTAAAATACCTTTTACAAAATCAGCAATCACATCTACACAGTCTTCAGCCAAATTATAATATGTTTTAATGCCCATC
>NW_013641132.1:0-279 GCF_000695525.1 Brassica oleracea var. oleracea
AAATATTATATTAAACACCTATCGTAATATTAGAATTAATAAATAAAAAATATAAGAAAAAATACACAATAATTAAATATACAATATTAAAACTGAAAAAACTAAATTAAACATCAATCTGAAAAATGTATAGTAAAATAAATAATAATTAAGTATATTTTTTTTGACAACAATAATTAAGTATAACAAATAAAAATATTACATTAAGCATCTATCATAACATTAGAATAACAAAAAGTAAATATACAATATAAGAAAAAATAAATAATAAGTAAATAT
>NW_013641133.1:0-279 GCF_000695525.1 Brassica oleracea var. oleracea
TTATATATTTTAAGTTATACATAATCTTACTAAAATACATTTACATAAAAAAAATAACAACCAACCTAAATGCAAATAGGAGAATTAATCAAAACTTTAATATATTTAAAATAAAAAATATTATAGTTGAATTCAAAGAAAGAAATGCAATCCAATATGTCTAAATGATAACTAAATCGACTGTGGAAACAATATAACCGACTAGATATAACATATCCAAAATCATGTCTAGTAAAATTATTATAATATTATTAATATAAATTATAGGGGAAATTACAT
>NW_013641134.1:0-279 GCF_000695525.1 Brassica oleracea var. oleracea
GAGGTCGGATTTTATATCTGAATGCAATCAAAGCATCAATCATAACAGCAATCATATTCAGGCCGATTTTTAATCAATGTGGGACCAGGTCAATAATTCTTATGTTTTACTTTTCTTAAAACATTTAGTATGATCAAGCAATCAGAATAATAATGCAAGTATCATCAGATCATATTAGGGTTTCAAGGGCCATTTTTCGGTTTGATTTTATCAATATCAAGCTTTACAAAACAATTAAATCAGATCAATCAGTCAATTTTAGCAATTCTCTAGCAATTC
>NW_013641135.1:0-279 GCF_000695525.1 Brassica oleracea var. oleracea
AACTCAATAATTTCGTAGGGGTTAACACATAGATTTAGAGAAAATTTTTAAAATATGAAAATACTGTTTTAATGCATAGTTGAATCAATCATTATCATATGATGAATATCAAAGAGGTTTGAAACTTTTGTTGTCTCCGTTTCTCTAGAAAATAGCTATTTTATAGTGGTTAGTCTACCAATTTTTGAAGTATTATGAAGTTTTACTAAATTAATAGACAAAAAAATTAAAGCGATGCCCATGTACCTTGAAAGAGAGTTTAATATACATTAATACAAA
>NW_013641136.1:0-279 GCF_000695525.1 Brassica oleracea var. oleracea
AAAAACAAAGATATCTCGACAAGCTTACACTTTTAGAGAATATATTCTGGTATATTATGATAGATACCAATATTTTTTTAAAAAAATCCTATCTAAAACAATAAATTCAAAATTAAGAAACTTGAAAAATATTTTTGTTAACCATTTGTTAAGAAATGTTTGGAGACATTATATCATTTATGGTATAATCTACTTCTTTATCATCGAATTCAAATTGTTTTATAAGTAGTTTTCACCATTGTAATGAAAAACTAGATCTCGATCCGCGCAATCGCGTGG
>NW_013641137.1:0-279 GCF_000695525.1 Brassica oleracea var. oleracea
CTACCTGGAAAATCTGACCAAAACCCCAAGGAGGCCAAAACTATCACTCTTAGGAGTGGTAAACAGTTACCTCCTACAACCCTCACTATGGATGCTGAGAAACTAGGTGAGGAGGTGGCCATCAACTTAGATGATGAAGTGGTGATTGTTGATGAGAAAATCAATGATGAAATCTTGGAGAAGATTGTTGAAGCCAAGGGTAAAGGAAAGGTTGGGGAAGCGAAGAAAACAATGAAAGATGGTGAAGTTTTTGCTCCAGCAAGTGAAAATTCTTTTGTT
>NW_013641138.1:0-279 GCF_000695525.1 Brassica oleracea var. oleracea
CCCTCGGAATTTTCCGAGGAAATTCCGAGGAAATTTTACTTTCCAACCAGAAATTTCCGACGACCATTCTCGTCGGTATGTCCTCGGAATACCGACGATATTTGTCGTCGGAATACCGGTGTTTTCTTGTAGTGATTCTTCTAACCGCAAACATGGAATTTCGTAACCCGGATGCTACATACAAATCAAAAACAAGTTAGAAACATATTTTTAAGGGTAATATCATATTCTTATTGAGTTATTCTTGGGTTCACCCCCTAGGGTGAACCTTTAGGTTCA
>NW_013641139.1:0-279 GCF_000695525.1 Brassica oleracea var. oleracea
TTTGGATGTTCTAGACCCCGATAGACCCCGAGGAACTTATTGGTAAGCTATAAATTTTTATTACTTTAAAATTTAATTAATTTTTGTTTTCTAGTGGTTAAATTGTTTTTTTTCAGGTTTGGGGCTAACAACCGTGTTAGCCGGAGCGTTTTGGCGACGATTAAGGGTTACTACGATGGGGCATACCCGAACTAGAGCAAGATACCAAATCACGTTAAGATCACGTGGTTTCAATGTTTTGCGGTAAGATTTTTAAATTTAATTAAATTTTCACTTTTA
>NW_013641140.1:0-279 GCF_000695525.1 Brassica oleracea var. oleracea
TCGTGCCATGTCCACTGTAATGAAACACCAAAACATCACCGGACTCCTCTTCAGCGATGAGTTTCTTGAGAGCCTCGTGGATGTTCTTGCCGGTGGGTTGGATGCTGGATTTGTCCGTGTCGATCAGCACTCTTATGTCCTTGTTAGAAAACCCGTAACGGTCGATAAGGCATTTCTTCATCCGACGTACGTCGTTGACGCAGCCACATAGCTCCACGGCGGTTCCAGGGTGGTTTATTCCGATCAGAAGCGCTTTCTTTGCCATTAACAATATGTGTG
>NW_013641141.1:0-279 GCF_000695525.1 Brassica oleracea var. oleracea
AACCCCTGGTTCGTCTTTGTTAACACCTTGCGTTCATACTTTTCTAAATATTGGAAATGGCTGTTTATAAAATTACATGATGTTGCTTATGTAGGTTGCTGTTTCACAAGACCTCCAGGATTGGGACCTCCCACAATGCCTACAGGAGATTGTTAGGAGCACCTTAAACTTCCAATGGAGTCTATCTGACTTCAACTTCAGTGCCATACATCAGAGTTTCGCTGTTTCCCGCATTTTTTGACAACAACCAACGCCCACTTCAGCTTAATTTTGAGGTTA
>NW_013641142.1:0-279 GCF_000695525.1 Brassica oleracea var. oleracea
CACAAAACCCAAATCTACAATATTTCTCTAAAAATGAAAACTTTCCAGAAATAGAAGTTTCTATGAAAATTATTGAAAAATAATACCTATTTATTTACAACATATTGATGAAAAATTCTGAAAGAATACTCATGTATCCACAAATATTCTTGTTATCCTAATTTCTTAATAACAAAACCCAAATCTAAAATATTTCTCTAATAAATGATAACTTTCCAAAATAGCACGTTCAAAGAAAATTATTTAAAAATTCAACATATTGATGAAAAATTCTGAAAG
>NW_013641143.1:0-279 GCF_000695525.1 Brassica oleracea var. oleracea
CTCTCTCTAAAGCTCTGATGTCTGCGGCTCTTGAAACTAGGTTTGATAGACCCATGCTCCTCAAGTTCATACACCTGTAAAGTAAAGGGAGGTGAAGAAGGAGAATCAGTAACAAAAGAAAATAAAAATGACTTAGTCTCAAGCAAATGACTAATAAAGTCACGGATATACTAGATGGTTATATGAAATCCAGATATTGGCGTTAGGAGTTTTCAAGGCTCATAAGACAAACGATGTAGTATAAAAGATTGTCGAACCAGTTCTGAGGGATATCAAAGC
>NW_013641144.1:0-279 GCF_000695525.1 Brassica oleracea var. oleracea
TTCATCAGTATGTTGAATTTTTAAATAATTTTCTTAGAACCTGTTACTTTTGGAGAGTTTTCATTAATTAGAGAAATACTTTTGATTAGGGTTTGTGATTTAGAAATTAGGATAACATGAATATTTGTAAATAGATGAGTATTCTTTCATAATTTTTCATCAATATGTTGTAAATGAATAGGTATTATTTTTCAATAATTTTCTTAGAAACTGCTATTTTTGGAAAGTTCGATTTGGAAATTCGGATACCAATAATAGTTTTGGATAGATGAGTATTCT
>NW_013641145.1:0-279 GCF_000695525.1 Brassica oleracea var. oleracea
CCTGTGATGCACCTAAACATGAGAGTCAGTGACATCATTAATCAGGACTCAAAGGATTGGGATGTAGGACTACTAGATGATTATGTCCATCCTGATGATATACCACTCATTCGCAGCATGGCCATATGTTCTACTCATCGCCGAGATACTTTCTGCTGGAACTACACGAGGAATGACCAATACACAGTCAAATCTGGATACTAGGTTGCTCAGAACCTGTTGAAGCAAGGAAAGGAAAAGGAAATACTAGAGCCAAGTATCACTAAACTTCAAGCCTTT
>NW_013641146.1:0-279 GCF_000695525.1 Brassica oleracea var. oleracea
GGAGGAGCAGGAGCGAGTGCAGCAGCGGGAGCGAGAGGAGCAGGAGCAGGAGCAGGAGTGGGTGCAGCAGCGGAAGCGAGAGGAGCAGGAGCGGGTGCAGCAGAGGGAGATGTATGGTAGGAGCTGTGGGGCAAAAGAGAATCCTGAAAATGGCTGGAATCCCGAGACTGGCTCCCCGTACCACCACGACTACGACGCTGTCGAGGCCGGGTCTGATCATCATGCGACATGCAAATTATAAAAAAAATATTTAATAAATATAGAAATATATAAATTAAT
>NW_013641147.1:0-279 GCF_000695525.1 Brassica oleracea var. oleracea
GAACACTTTGATTCAGAAATAATAAGACAGAGAACAATCGATTTCCCCAATTGTTCACAACAGTAACAAGGTTTCCGTAGGTGAACCTGCGGAAGGATCATTGTCGTAACCTGGAAACAGAACGACCTGAGAACGTTGAAACATCACTCTCGGTGGGCTGGTTTCTTAGCTGATTTCTTGCCTACCAATTCCGTGGTTATGCGTTTGTCCTCGGCTAAGTTTCGGTTGGATTATACGCATAGCTTCCAGATATCACCAAACCCCGGCACGAAAAGTGTC
>NW_013641148.1:0-278 GCF_000695525.1 Brassica oleracea var. oleracea
GAAGGCTAGAAAGACAGTTTTAAACACATCAGTTTGTTAAAATATTGATCATCAAATCAATAACCAAGTTATACCATCTAGACATTTTACAGTTTTTGATCAAATATCAAGACATTTTACAGTTTTTGATCAAATATCATGTAAATTTATTTAAAATTTTAACATAGCTAACAAACAGAAAATATATAATATCTATTTTCAATATTATTAGCTTTTGCACTTTAATAATTTTAACTTCATTTAGAATTTGTATTTTGTAAAAATCAATATATATATAT
>NW_013641149.1:0-278 GCF_000695525.1 Brassica oleracea var. oleracea
GGTTGGTTTCCAAGAGGCACCAAAGGAAATACGTTATGTTATTGTCAATGCCCACAACAAGAAACACAACGAGATGCAAGGTTGTGTGATCGTACATTTCCATAACAAAAGCTACAATGTTGTGGGTTGTCAATTCAAATGAACAAAGCTACAAAGTTCGATTAAAAGCTATCATCCAATTACATAATGTAGCATATGCATGTGCCGTAACTACTAGAGTGCGAAACTAAACGCTTGGGATAATCTTATAGCAACAAATCAATAAAAGGGAGAAAAAC
>NW_013641150.1:0-278 GCF_000695525.1 Brassica oleracea var. oleracea
CGTACGGGAAAAGGTCTGACCATGAGCTATTTGCCAAAGCCCTGTCCAATCTGCAGTGCACCGTGTATGAGTGTCTAACTCCTCGCCAGGAACGAAAATTCCCTGTATGTTTAAGATCAAAGAGGTCGTTTGACGATAGGAATGTTCGAAAGGTGCTGAAGGAACTCTCCGGTCGATCTCTGCCTCCCATCTTCTCGGAGTTGTCTATGAGATCATTGAAATCTCCCGTAAGGAACCAGGGTTCAGATCTCGGGTCTACTAGCGAAGTAAGATGATCC
>NW_013641151.1:0-278 GCF_000695525.1 Brassica oleracea var. oleracea
TGGTCATGTCCGTCAACTCAAGCTTCAAGTTCAAGCTTGTACGAAAGGAACTAAAACCATCTCTGATTATCTCCGGCTCATCAAAACTAAGACAGATGAGCTTGCACAACTAGGGAAACCTATGGATCCTGAAGACATCACTGAGCAAGTTCTGTCTGGTCTTCCAGAGGACTATAAACCAGAGATTGATGCAATCAATGGAAGAGATACCACCATCTCTTTTCCGGAGCTTCATGAACGCCTTCTCAACAGAGAGGCGATGATTCTCAGCAAAACTC
>NW_013641152.1:0-278 GCF_000695525.1 Brassica oleracea var. oleracea
ACTTTAAATATATAATAAATTAAGAATTGAGAGATATTAAAATTGGACAATTTAGTAAATTTATATATACCATAAGTGTATTTTTCCAAAAACTTAAATAATAATGTAGTTTTCAAATTATAATCTCATGTGAGTCTATTTCTCCAAATTTTCCCATGATTTTATATCATTTTAATCTACCGACTTAAAGAAAATTGTACCATTCAGAAATTTATAATTTGAAAAATGCTATACTAATAGTTTAAAATTTGAAAATTACACCTTATTTTTTAATTTTT
>NW_013641153.1:0-278 GCF_000695525.1 Brassica oleracea var. oleracea
AGAATGAAGAATATCGACTGCCTGCCCCTCGACGCGACGATCCAGCAAAGAGATGAATGGCTCAACGACCTACAACGCGCATTCCGCGGCGCACCTCGCCGTTTCAACCAGGGCTACAAAAGAATCCTATTCGCATTAGACCATCTCCATAAAAGCGCACGAGCGAGATGGGACCGTTACGTGGACGACCAGCTTACAGAGCCGGACCGGGTCGCGGTAGAAGACGACTGGCAGAGCTTTATAGAATGGTCAGCTACCCTCCTACGAGACGGAGCACA
>NW_013641154.1:0-278 GCF_000695525.1 Brassica oleracea var. oleracea
CCTCTTTCTGTCGGGTTGATTTTCAAGCTGGTAGTTTCTTCATTGACCAGGAGAAGAAAGTTGCTGTGGTTGTCGATCTGGACAATGGTGGACAAGCACGGACTGAGACCCGTTACAACCAAAGAGCTAATGTAATTGGACAAGATGAATATTTCAAACCTGTGAATGTTGGAGAGGCCCTGGATCATGGAAAACTTAACAAATTTGGATTTTTGATCTCTGATTTATGTCGCCCACTTGTGTGCTCTTATGTTCCAAGCTCAGCGCAACTGCAAGTG
>NW_013641155.1:0-278 GCF_000695525.1 Brassica oleracea var. oleracea
GTATACTTTTGATATGTTTTATTCAAAAACATATATTCTACTTGGTGTTCTAAAATATTCGTAACAATGCATCACATGATCATTTGGATTTGTATTGTATAAGTTCACATATTATATCATCTTATAACGCTCTATATTGATATGTTTTATTTTATTAGATAAGTTAATACATAAGATTAAGAAAAAACATGATCTAGGTAAATTCTTCTTATCATTCTGAGAGGCTAGCTCATCTGCTATTCATTATGTTATATTTAAATTCTACTACAAACCTAAAT
>NW_013641156.1:0-278 GCF_000695525.1 Brassica oleracea var. oleracea
TTGAGGGAGATTAGACCTCCTAAAAAGTTCCAAGATTTGGAATGGAAAACTGCACGAGGGAGAGGTAAGCGCGGCTGTCGCGGCCGTGGTAACACTCGCTAGTAGCTCTTTTTCATTTCTTTTTTGGTTTTGACTCTCTCATGCCTTGAATGTTTCATAGGTTTGAGATGTTATTCGTCATGAATTGTATTCGTGCAAATTTTTTCTCAGTATAAGGTCTACAACCTTATCATGTAAACGTTTTTATTTTAATTGAAAGCCCTTTGTTAAAAAAAAAA
>NW_013641157.1:0-278 GCF_000695525.1 Brassica oleracea var. oleracea
TTATCTGTATTCTATAATATTAATAGGAAAAAATAATTTAGAAAAAATAAAGTCAAACTATTTATAATATTAACAGAAACTACAAAACATAAAATTAAAAACATAAAATAATTGCAAAACTAAGAGAAAACCAAAAAATAATGTCAAACTATTTACATAATAGTAAACAAATATAACTGAGCTACAAAAGTTAGATATAATATTAAATGTATTTTATTTACAATTAGATTTAAACTTTCACTATGTTACTCCGTTTTTTAATATGATCTTCTGCCTAA
>NW_013641158.1:0-278 GCF_000695525.1 Brassica oleracea var. oleracea
GTTACATCTTGGGAGTATCGATCAAGGGACACATGGAATCAACTTAAGAAAGTATCAAGACCTACATGTAACATTTTCTGGTTTTCCCTCTCTTTTCTCTCTTCTCTGAATCTGATTTTTTTTACAGTATATATATAATATTACTGGGCAAAGTTATAGGCGAATAGTGGGGTCATCGATAATATATCTACCCCTCGCTTCCAAAAAATGTGTGATCATTCTATTAAAGAAGAATAATGGGGTCACAGGAAACATTCATACCTCTCTAAACCGCAAAA
>NW_013641159.1:0-278 GCF_000695525.1 Brassica oleracea var. oleracea
CTAACATACAAAATATTTGTATAAGTCAAAGTATAACCCTGCTAACTTATAAATCAGCCAATTGAGTTGTGCTTGGCAAAAGAAAATCGTTAGCCCCGTGAATATCAAAAACAACAGTATTAACAAGGTAATGTTAATTAGAATAAAGATTATGAAGATAAATATAGAAAAAGTCATACAATAATAATATTTTTAGCTAACAAAACTATTATCCGGCTTTTACAATGCTTGTTGTAGAAAAGATAGACTAACATCTGTCAAATCATTTTAAACACCAG
>NW_013641160.1:0-278 GCF_000695525.1 Brassica oleracea var. oleracea
TTATTTAGGGTTTACATCTAAAAGTGTGGGTTTTGATTTCAAGTTTCGATTTACATGTTTTTTTCTTCTTTCTACAGATATGCGGCAAGGGAGACCTCAATTGACCTTATCGGAGCCTTCTGCCATGGCCCCATCTTCTGCTCCTCCCATCTTTGTACCTCCTGGAGCTGTTCCTCACGCATCTGTCGGCTCTTCAAGTGGAGTGCATGCGGCTCCTGCCCCTTATGTCAAGAGAAGAGAAGATGCTCTGCTACGTGTGCCATCCAGACGTAACCAGC
>NW_013641161.1:0-278 GCF_000695525.1 Brassica oleracea var. oleracea
TTCTGAACACGTCGGAAGAAAGCACGCAGATTTCAGGTCAGCTAGGAGGATATCGAAATCTCCATCCACGACTGCCAAATATCCCTTGCAGCCGGATAGTCGGGCCTCTTCGGCCTCAAAGGTCGGAGGAGTCTCACTCTGGAATGACTGAACCACGGCCATCCTGCCCTCAATCGTCGCCAAGGCTAATTCCCTGTTCTGGATGCACTCGAGGGAGCCCAGAAAGGCGGCGATCTTCGCCAAGCGAGCCTGAAACTCAGAACGAAGAGCGTCCTTGG
>NW_013641162.1:0-278 GCF_000695525.1 Brassica oleracea var. oleracea
CGCGACAAATGGTTAGTTTTTGGAGACAAAAGCTCCAAGTTTTTTCACGGTTCAGTCAAAACCAGAAGATCCAAGAATTACATTTCAAAACTCAAGGATAAACACAATCAGGAGCAGCGATCTGAAGGAGCAAAGGCAGAAGTAGCAATAGAATATTTCTCGGAATTATTCAAAACCTCCAACCCGAGATCCTATGATCCAGCATTTGAAAGCTTTCCCCCCAAAGTCACAACTTCTATGAATAGACTTTTAACCAAAAGTGTATCCAAAGAGGAAGT
>NW_013641163.1:0-278 GCF_000695525.1 Brassica oleracea var. oleracea
ATTGATGAAAAATCTAAATACACATGGATCACCTTGTTGCAATCTAAGGATAGAGTGCTAGAAGCTTTTAAAAACTTTCAGAGCTATATAACTAACCATTTCAATGTTAAGATCAAAATTCTTAGATCAGATAATGGTGGTGAGTATACTAGCACAGCCTTCAAACAACACCTAGCCGCACATGGAATCATTCAACAAACTAGCTGCCCTTATACACCTCAACAAAATGGAGTTGCTGAGAGAAAGAATAGACACTTGATGGAAGTGGCGAGGAGTAT
>NW_013641164.1:0-278 GCF_000695525.1 Brassica oleracea var. oleracea
TGCAATAGATATTTGGTAAGAATAATTATTTTATTTTCTAGTTTTTTTATCACATGGATTTTGAAAATCACATGCATACATATGATATTTTGAAAGTTGAGTCTTAAGAGTAAAAATAAATATAATTCATCTTTCAATAATAGTAGGTTTAGTTAGAATTAAAGAATCAATAATAACTAAAAAATTTGAATAACAAGAGGTTTGAATAGATTTTGAATATTCTTAAACCAATAACAATGGATTCTAAGACTTTTGAAATCCAAGAACAAATAACAATG
>NW_013641165.1:0-278 GCF_000695525.1 Brassica oleracea var. oleracea
TTTATGTTAAGTTTAAGTATTTTGGCATACATTATTCAAATTTATATATTATTATATTATTTTTATTTTAGATTTTGAAAAATTTAAAGTATATATGAACTTTACTTTTTTAAAAATTTAAATAGGTTATCCGAACCCAAACCCGAAAGATCCGAACCGAATTTTTTGTAATCCAATAAAAAAAATTAGATTTTTCCTAAATGTAATATTTTGAATTTTTTAAAATGTTATATTACAAAAATGAGAAAACCTTATATGTTATATTTTTCTTATATGTT
>NW_013641166.1:0-278 GCF_000695525.1 Brassica oleracea var. oleracea
TTTCCTTAGTGATATCGTGAGCCCGACAATACTATGCCTGGCCTTGACACCCAGTGAACTCGGCAACATTATTTAGCGTGGTTGATGTTCACGCAGCTGTTTCCCTCGACTGGAATTATTGCGAGCACATTTCTCACGGATTCAGGCCGAAAGAAATTTTCAAAGTTCTCCAAAATATGCACCAACAGCGTGCACGTCGTTGCAACTCAACATACCGAAGTAAACCTACACATACAGCCATGAAACTGATATCACAGCTTTCAAATTGTCAAGCCTTT
>NW_013641167.1:0-278 GCF_000695525.1 Brassica oleracea var. oleracea
TTTTTGTTTCGAAATAATTGATGTTTTGGTCAAAGATATAAACTAAAACTAATTCATCCAATCATCCAAAAATTATAGGTCACACAGTTTTTAATAAAACTAAAATTAATATAAAATATCAAAATATCATTTATTTTGAAACATTAAAAACTTTTCAAAGTATCATCTATTTTGGATCAGAGAGAATATGACATTCTTTTAAAATTAATCAGATCATAAAATTAAAAGACTGATTTCTCCTTCTGATATGTATATATAAATATATATATATATATATA
>NW_013641168.1:0-278 GCF_000695525.1 Brassica oleracea var. oleracea
AAATACAGATCTCATCTTCTTCCTCGTCGTCACCAAAGATCTTCTTCATTCCTTGACTTCAATGGAAGCGGTGAAGCGGAAGCTCGGCGGAGGCGGCGCTGAAGCCGGAGGCGCGGGAGAGACGATGACGTCTCCGGTCATCAAGTTATTCTCAGCCTCTCCTTGCCATGAACCTCGCCGATCAAGCTCTCTCTCTCAGACTTTGTATTGCTCGTAGACAGAGGAGTTACGACGTCGTGGTGCGGTGGTGGTGCAAGCCGCCTCTGCTCAGTTGAGAT
>NW_013641169.1:0-278 GCF_000695525.1 Brassica oleracea var. oleracea
TTCGTAGCCGTCCCCTACACAAGCACCATTAAGTTTCAAGTTTTTAAAGTTTTATTTAACTTGATAGATGTTTCTTACTGATAAACCTCATCAACCTCTGCAGGTCAACCACTGTGTGTCAATGTGTTTGATAGGTTGCATGACAAGTTAGTCCTCTTGGATGTGGAGACAAAGGTCATGATTGCAACCAACATAAATCCCAAATTATTGTGCAGGTCATTTATTCCTCAAAGCCACATTAAGGACACACTTCTACTTTTATCATGAAAGCCAAACCA
>NW_013641170.1:0-278 GCF_000695525.1 Brassica oleracea var. oleracea
GAAGGGCAGTTCCTCGTAAGCCTCATGCCAGTAAGAAGACCGTTCTGCTCGGCTTTATTCATCACGTGCACCAGGGCCTCAGCACATAGGATAAACAAGAACGGTGAGAGCGGATCTCCTTGCCTAATTCCTCTCTCCGGTTTTATATGACCAAAAGATTCACCATTCATCAAGACCGTATACGAGACTGATCTGATACAACTCATCACCCAATCAATCCAACGTCTGTCAAACCCCATTTTAAGAAATAAAATCTCCAAGAAATCCCACTCCACTCT
>NW_013641171.1:0-278 GCF_000695525.1 Brassica oleracea var. oleracea
TAGAATATAGGATTAAAAGGTTTATGTATAAGAATTGAAATTAAAGTTTGAAACATAAATTTGGATTTTATGCTTTGGAAAAGATTTAATATTAGAATTTAGATTAAAAATTGTAAGAGATTCAATTTTAAGAAGTTTAAGTTTAATGTTTGGGTCTTTTAATGTTTGTGATATATAGGGTTTGAAGTGTTGGAGGGTTAGATTTTATGTTTAGAGATAAAATTTTGGATTCGAAGTTAAATAATAAAAACGATTAGAGTTTTTAAGATTTTTAGTTA
>NW_013641172.1:0-278 GCF_000695525.1 Brassica oleracea var. oleracea
ACATGAGAACTATCAAAGTTTATGATGTGTACAACAAGTGGAGTCCAGACTTATCTATGTGGAGGAATGATCTCTAACTCCAAGTGTAATAGTTTGTTCTGCGATTTGTAAGTGTACTCTTTTAGTAGTGAATTCTTTTGTAAATTTGAAGAGATGTTAATGAAAAGTTGGTAAATATGTTCATGTGTACAATATTATCGTGCCAAAAATACTTGACATTATTGAAGTTATATACAAATTCAATAGCAAAACACAATAACACAAAAATTTAGTCAAAT
>NW_013641173.1:0-278 GCF_000695525.1 Brassica oleracea var. oleracea
GCTACAGTTTCAATACAAAGCAAAGACAACCCCAAAGCATGAGACTTTACTTTACTGTATTATCACTAGGACTAAAAATAGTTGGTAGAAGACACACATGTTAGTTAGCAAAGTAAAAATCTCGTTCATGTTCACAATCAATTCAACAGATAATTAGGATACATGAACTTACATTAAGCAAATGATCATGTTGATTGAAGAAGAAGAAAAACTACAACTGTCGAGGACACCTCTCTCTCTCCTCTATCGCTCATCTCTCTCGACCTCTCCTTTTTCAA
>NW_013641174.1:0-278 GCF_000695525.1 Brassica oleracea var. oleracea
CCACGTTGAGAAAACACTCGGGATTTGTCCAACAAACCTCTTCGGTCAGGATTTAACAAGAATTAATTATCAAATAATTCACACCTTAAGTCCACGATGGTTTCCCTACGCATGAACCAATTAAGGGTTAAATTATATAAGTGAATTTCTTGTAGCACAAGAAATTGAGAAGAGGACACTCAACCATCACGGCTTGGGTTTACGTTATTGGCTCTCGTACTCCGACAACACGGCTCCATCTACGATGACTAACAACTCATGGTGGTGCAGAACGGTGG
>NW_013641175.1:0-278 GCF_000695525.1 Brassica oleracea var. oleracea
GCTTCAGTATATAGAGTATTTACCGAAAATTCAATATTTTCGTAGGGCTTATACATAGATTTTGAGAAAAATTCAAAAATATGAAAATTCTGTTGTAATTAATAATTGCATCCTTCACTAACATATGATGAAGGTCAAAGAGGTTTAACGCATAGCTGTCTCCGTTTTTCTAGAAAATAGCGATTTTATAGTGGTTAATGCACCAATTTAGGGAGTATTATGAACTTTTATTAAATTAATTGACAAAATATTAAAACGATGTCCATGTACCATGAAAG
>NW_013641176.1:0-278 GCF_000695525.1 Brassica oleracea var. oleracea
TGCGGGATGGGCCGAAGAAGACCGCGGTTAACCCTAATGTCCCGCAGCTTCTTCTCTCTTCACTCGATCGGCCACCTGAAAAAAAAAAGAGAGAGCGAGAGTGAAAGTGGAGTCGCCACCGCACGAGATGGAGCTCCGGCCATGGTTTCTTCTTCGATGATGCTTCCTGTCTACCCTTCGCCTTCTATCTCCTACTCTGAAGCTTCGTGGAAACATAACAAGAAGTTTGCGAAGGAACTCTCCATTGAAGAAGAAGATCATCAGCTCCGGTCATGGTT
>NW_013641177.1:0-278 GCF_000695525.1 Brassica oleracea var. oleracea
GTGGAGAAGAAGGTGGAAGTGGTGGGGTTGGAGAAAGAAGTGGAGATTGTGGGAGTGGTGGGTCATTACAGTTTTTGCTCATTTCAATTACAATTTCAATGACAATTTCCGGTAGTAATAATCTATATTATTAAAATAGAAGTACCCATTAAAAAATATCTTTAAGTTTTCTAACTTATTTACATTTTCATGCCACTGAGAATTAAATTAAACTATCTATTTTAATGCTTTAGTTAAATTAATGAGTTTTTCTTAATCAAATTTAAACTTAATATCAT
>NW_013641178.1:0-278 GCF_000695525.1 Brassica oleracea var. oleracea
AAAGAGAATAATAAGATGTTTCTTAAATAAAGTGAATAATAGTTGGATATAATATGTATCTATAGGCTATGATTATGTCATAATATAATGTATGATTTAATTTTTTGTTTTAAGTTAAGCTAATTTTTTGAAGATTTGAGATAATTCAGACCCGCAATATGGTTTTGTTGATTTAACCATTTATTATTTTAACCTGATTTTATTTCAGTGGTTTAATTTAATAAATCAACAGAATAATCCTGAAAATTGTAATCATCAATTAAAACTTATATTTAAAA
>NW_013641179.1:0-278 GCF_000695525.1 Brassica oleracea var. oleracea
AAAAAAAAAATACATGTTATTCGGTATGATTTTGAAAAAAAAAATAAGTTCTGATTTTGATCTGGGCCATCATCCATAATAAGCCCAAAACATTATAATTTTAGTTACAAACCAGCCAAGTATTGGGGTAGGGATCGTGATTTACGAATTGAATATGACGGAGTAATAGGAATAAGATGTGTTAAATGACATAGTATAATCCAGTGGCATAGATATGTAATTATTGAGGAAAACTCAGAGTTATTTTATTTTTGTACTTCTGTTTTAATAGATTAGAT
>NW_013641180.1:0-278 GCF_000695525.1 Brassica oleracea var. oleracea
ATATATATATCTTTATATACATATATATGTATGTATTATCATTATAGATGATGAGTTGATCAATAAGTCAAAGCTTAACAATAGATAGAAATCGATTCAAAAAATTGACTGAATAAGTTCTTGTAAGTTTTAATCATATTTCCATAAATAAACTGTGATGTTACCTGCTTTCGATCTCGTAGTTTGTCTGGTCTGCGATGGCCCTGTAAGTGTAAAGCGTGACTTGTCTCGAGCAAGGCACTGAGATCAGAGAAAGAGCGAGCGAGAGATAAATTGTT
>NW_013641181.1:0-278 GCF_000695525.1 Brassica oleracea var. oleracea
GGAGCCTGAACCACCGGCGTACCGTCTACCAAAAAGGTAGGGTTCGAGATTTTCCTTAGATTTCTCAGAGAGGACTTGAGTCTTTGGGCGTAGGAAGGAGCCGAGGCTGACGGGAGCGAGGGTTGATCTGAGGAAGACTGCAGCTTTGCATCGAGGACCGAGTTTGACACGCGAATTTCTGACGAGGAGAAAGATTTTCTTTTGGGATCCGCCGTAGGTGGTACACCAGAAGGGGAAATCGATTTTGGATTCATGGAGCCGACGACAGGATTTTTCGA
>NW_013641182.1:0-278 GCF_000695525.1 Brassica oleracea var. oleracea
CCGACATGAACATTTCCTGTCTGAAAAACCTTGATCCTAGCTTACAAGCGATGCCTAATCTTGACCAAGTCCATGCGCTTATTCAGCACTACGGACCAACGGTCTACTTCCACCCTGAAGAGACTTACTTACCTTCCTCCGTACCATGGTTCTTTAAAAACGGTGCTTTGTTATACCGGTTTGGTAAACCGGGAGGAGAACCGATTAACTCAACCGGTTCGAACTTGCCATCAGGTGGACAAAACGACGGGAGCTACTGGATTGATCTCCCTCAAGAA
>NW_013641183.1:0-278 GCF_000695525.1 Brassica oleracea var. oleracea
TGTTCCTTGGTATTGCTCCTTTAAACCAGATGGTCTCTGCCACCGGTTGGACCGGAGCTGAGAGGCGCATATCCTGCCAAGTATTTTGGGCACTGAATTTTGCATCTTGCTTAGTAGAGGTTGTCCACTCATATGTGTCTGCATCTGTTGAGTAGGCTGGACATTGGATGGAGGTTAAGAAGATATGGAGATCAACCGCCCTGTCGGATCGAGGAGAAGGCAGCGACCAAGCCGTAGGGGAGCAGGCATCTGCCACCAGACCATTTATCGGGACCCGA
>NW_013641184.1:0-278 GCF_000695525.1 Brassica oleracea var. oleracea
AGGAAGGGATCTCATTTGTAGCAACGCGGGATGGGCAGTAGGCAACGGAGAAATGATACAGCTATGGAACGATCCATGGTTAAGCTGTACTGAGCAGATCAGACCTATGGGACCAGTACAGGAAAATCAACAAGACCTCACCGTAGCTTGCCTCCTTCTACCCGACGGTTCAGACTGGAACAGAGAGGCGATTCGACGTATTGTCCCCCACGAAGAGAGCAAAATCCTGAGCCTGAAACCCAGTCGAACAGGAGCACCTGATAAGCTTATTTGGCTGG
>NW_013641185.1:0-278 GCF_000695525.1 Brassica oleracea var. oleracea
GAGGTTCAGTTACAATCTCGAGCAAAGGAGCTCTTGCTCTATTCAGATCTACCTGCACCATAAGAGCAATGAAACATTAAGAAACATAAGTTCTTTTGCAGGTTTTTTTAAAACCCCAAAAATCTAAAACCAAGAATCTGATTGCATATCATCTTTGCTTGAACATTGTTAATACTGTTAACACATATAGTATCCTATCAATTCATGTCAATTTTATGCTGTTGCTACAGGAAGACATGTGCACAAAAATAAGCGAAAGTAGAATGAACCAACAACTT
>NW_013641186.1:0-278 GCF_000695525.1 Brassica oleracea var. oleracea
AAAATGGAGTTGGATGGTAATTTTCTTTAATCTAATATATCTGATTTATTTTGGTAAAATCTAATATCTGATTTGAGACTTAAATGGTCAATTTATCTCAGCAAGCAACTTCTCCCGTTGCCATCAAATATGAAGAATCACAGGATTAACTGTTCTCTTCTCCTCTGCTTTTGTTACATTTGTTGTAGAGAAGAAGTCGGTACGTTACATAGAGAAGAAGCTGTGTTTATAAGAACGGATCCGAATATAAGCATAATCTAGTTTACAAAAAAAAAAAA
>NW_013641187.1:0-278 GCF_000695525.1 Brassica oleracea var. oleracea
CCATTCTCATTATGCTCAAACAATATTAGAGAGATTTAAAAATTACTTTAATAGTACAGGAAAAAACTCCGTTAGATCCCCAAATGCACTTGACAAAGAATTCAGGTGAAGCGGTTTCACAAAACGAGTATGCACGTGTGATCGGAAGTCTCATGTACTTGACCAATTGTACTAGACCGGATCTGGCGCATGCAGTAAACGTACTTAGTTGATATACAAGTAATCCAGGCTATACACACTGGAAAGCTATAACGAGGGTACTCAATTACTTGCGCTAC
>NW_013641188.1:0-278 GCF_000695525.1 Brassica oleracea var. oleracea
GATAAGAAAGGTTCTCGAGAACAACATTGCATTAAGCTAAACAAAGCCTTATACGGTTTAAAACAGTCAGGTCGGATGTGGTACAATCGGTTATCCGAATACCTAGCCAAAGAGGGTTATAAGAACGATCCAATTAGTCCATGTATATTCATAAAGAAATTCGACAGCAAGGGCTATGTTATAATGTCTGTCTATGTGGACGACCTGAACATAATAGGAACCTCAGAAGAGATTTCCCAAACCGTCGAGTGTCTTAAGAAAGAATTCGAAATGAAAGA
>NW_013641189.1:0-278 GCF_000695525.1 Brassica oleracea var. oleracea
AGAACAAGTTTGCAAGTAAACATAATAGATTAATTGATAAAGGTTTCAGTACAAAGCAACCGGGAGGGCTAAAGCTTTAAAAACATAAACATACAAACCAAACTGACAGAAAACACACAAAGGTTGTAGGAGATATTTCTCTAAATATATTTGGCGAGGAGCTTGTTTTTGGCTGCCTCTTCAGCCTCAGTGAGTGGTTCGGTTTTTGCTAGGAGAGTGTCTAAGATGGCTAGCTTCTGGAGTTTTTCTTTCCTATCCAAATCCACCTTCCTCAGTTC
>NW_013641190.1:0-278 GCF_000695525.1 Brassica oleracea var. oleracea
CGTCGGAAGATCCGTCGGAATTCGGTGTGTTTTCTTGTAGTGTTAGGGTTTTGGAAGTTGATCTTGGATTTTAGGTTGTTTGATTGAAAATTTTAGGATTGAATGGATAGTTTAGGATATATAAGTTAGGATTGTTGTTTGGATTGTTGTTTTAGTTTTTTTTGGAACATTTTTTGATTTTTAAAAACGTTTTTTGATTTTTAAAAATGTTTTGTGATTTTTTAAAACGTCTTTTTTTATTTTTAAAAACGTTTTTCAAGTTTCCAGTAATGAAATAT
>NW_013641191.1:0-278 GCF_000695525.1 Brassica oleracea var. oleracea
AATCAAACCAGGATGAATCACGATGTAAGAAGCCGTATTTGGATACAGAAAGTAGTGGAGAATCATCAGGAAGTGGAATAGTTCTCATAGGAGTTAGGATGAAGAAGTTATCCCACTTTCAAATCATGTGATCCCAGTTTTCCTGTTTGGGAATATGAAAACTTCCTCGTCATTCTAATCAAACCAGGATGAATCGCGAAGGAAGAAGCTGTATTTGGATACATAAAGTACTGGAAAATCACCAGGAAGTGGAATAAATCTCATAGGAATTAGGATGA
>NW_013641192.1:0-278 GCF_000695525.1 Brassica oleracea var. oleracea
TATATATATATATATATATGGTTGACACTCATAAAGAGTATTTGATTTATTATGGTTTAATGGTTTATTGCTTAAATCTGTCATGCTTTTTGATCTTGAATATTGATTGTTGAACTACCCGTCTTGCTTGTGTTTGGGGTGGGGTTTAGAATGGTGGGTAGTTGTATATGCTAGATAGGGAACCCTTGATCACTGAGTGAAACTAGTTCACTCACTCCTCACATTATTTTACAGGTGACCAGTAGAAAGGACCATAGCGCGCGGAACTGTAGGAGCTG
>NW_013641193.1:0-278 GCF_000695525.1 Brassica oleracea var. oleracea
CGGGGGATACATGGTCTCTAGCTGATATGGGGCAGATGAGGCAAATCGTTTGGATAGTTTCATCAAAGTTTGGACTACTTTTAAATAGTAACCAGCATATATGCTTTTAAACTATATTTTATTGTTGTTAAAAAAACTATATTTTATTGAATGGATTAAGACAACAAGCTATGATCCATAGATACTTTTCTCCTTATGTGAAAAGATGTTAGGGCTATTTCTACAAAAACATCAAAGGCGCCATACCGAAGCTGAGCTTCACCATGTGGACTGCAAAT
>NW_013641194.1:0-278 GCF_000695525.1 Brassica oleracea var. oleracea
AAATCAGTGCGAGGTCTTCGGATATTAGTCAACCGTTTAGGAGAAGCCACTTTTGGCATCGCGAGACGTCGCAAAAGATGCCTTTAAAGTTTATTTCTTTCGAACGAACGAAACTTCCGTCACAAAAGAAACATATATATGCACACACTAGCACCTATTTTGCGCAAAAAAATTCAAAACAACGGCACACGCCAACAAGTCCGATGCTGATCACATCGAACTCACAAAACTTCCTAAACAGACATAGCCATCTCACGAAGATGACTCTCTTACATCCG
>NW_013641195.1:0-278 GCF_000695525.1 Brassica oleracea var. oleracea
TCTGTACTTTCACATTCCCAAACTTGTTTTTATACATCTCTAACTTCCATGAAATCTATCGGTTGATTACTCTCTTTTGCAACCCTTGAATGTGTTTGTTGATTGACATCTATGCATATTGATCATCCTCGTGTTGATGATCGATTCGTTTAGATGACCATCAACAAATACTTTCATGGTTTTGCATCTCCTCTTGGAATCTATCTGACGTTTTTATCATCTCTTGTAACCATTTTCTGTAGGATGTTGGCCGTTCAAAACTACTTGCAACACGTGGA
>NW_013641196.1:0-278 GCF_000695525.1 Brassica oleracea var. oleracea
TCCGTCCGTAGTGCATACGCGGCATCCTCCACTCGTAATGGTCAAGCAAAAACATCCTGCAATAAAATTTCAATTAGAACCATAATAGAAGTATGGATATAGTGGGATTTTCAAATAATCTTTCACAATCCGAAAACACTTAGTAATAACGAAATAATAATTTTTTTTTTTTTTTTTTCCGAAAACGAGTTTTTTATTATTATTATTTTTTTTTGAAAACGTCGGAAATGCCGATCCCTTTGGACAGAACTAAGGGATCTTAACCCGCTCTGATACCA
>NW_013641197.1:0-278 GCF_000695525.1 Brassica oleracea var. oleracea
TGTAGACATGGAGTTCCTTATGAGATCGTGACTGACAACGGATCACAATTCATCTCCACCCGGTTCGAATCGTTCTGCGGAAAATGGAAGATACGATTAAATAAATCAACTCCCAGATATCCATAATGTAACAGTCAAGCCGAGACAATCAATAAAACCGTTCTAGACGGACTTAAGAAATGTCTGGACGCTAAAAAAGGCAGATGGGCAGAGGAACTTGAGGGAGTCCTTTGGTCACATCGCACGACCCCAAGACGAGCAACGGGAGAAACGCCTTT
>NW_013641198.1:0-278 GCF_000695525.1 Brassica oleracea var. oleracea
AGTGTTTCTCTTATGTTGTGAGATTTCGTTCATACAATCGGAAAAGTTTTAATCATGCGGTAAGGAACAAATTTTGACTTCATAATGAACGTAAGACACTTAATAAGGGTTATATAAGTGTTACTCAAACCGCAAAACGTTGTTTTCGGTTTAAAAACCCTATTTCCTCGGAATATTCCTAGGGAATTCCGAGCAAACCCTTTTCTTCCTTGGAATTCCGTCGGAATATTTTGAGGAAATTCCGAGGAACTAGTGTTTGGGGTTTCAATACGTCAATT
>NW_013641199.1:0-278 GCF_000695525.1 Brassica oleracea var. oleracea
CCTTTGCTAACGGGCCATTTTAATCACAAACGATATGATGATATATCTTAGTAGTTTTTTTAATCATTTCATATATATACATCTTGATACTTGAATCATAATTCGATGGTCATTTCAAGATAATGGTATTTACTAGTTCTTAGCAAAATAAAGAACATGGGGGACTTTTACCTTGTATTCAAGATACTCAGGATTTGTTTTGAGAGCATCAATGAGAGAGTACCGATCCTTCATAATTCCAAACAAACAAAAAAGTTGTTGGATATAAAGTGACTAAA
>NW_013641200.1:0-278 GCF_000695525.1 Brassica oleracea var. oleracea
TTTTGTTGTTTCGGTTCTCTTGTCTTTATATATTCTTTGCCCATATATATAAATAAATATTTGCTAGTTCATATATTCGGTAGTTCTATAATATTCTTTTAGCTTAATGTGAACTAGGATAGTACCCACGCTTAAAAGCGCGGAACTACGTTTTTTTTTATTTTTGGTTTGGTTCTAGTTCGGTTATGGTTTTTGATTTCAGTTAAAAAATATAGGTTATGATTTTTTTTAAAGTAATTGTAACCATTTTATTTATTTTATTTTTTAATTAATTTGGC
>NW_013641201.1:0-278 GCF_000695525.1 Brassica oleracea var. oleracea
ATTCCGAGGAAATTCCGAGGAAACAAGGTTTTTAAATCGAAAACAACATTTTTCGGTTCGAATAACACTTACATAACCCTTATTAAGTGTCTTAGACTTATTATGTAGTCAAAAATTTGTTTCTTACCCTATAATAAACACTTTTCCGATTGTATGAACGAAATCCCCACAACATAAGAGAAACACTTATACACTTTAATGTTTGGTAAAGGGAATACTTACAATTCGTTATGAAATTTTGTTATTTCATGGTTTATGCTCATCTATACAAAGAATCC
>NW_013641202.1:0-278 GCF_000695525.1 Brassica oleracea var. oleracea
GAACAAAATTCTTTAGCTTCCTGGAGAGGTTAATTGGCAGAATCTCCACAAAAGAGAACGTCGTTATACTATAGTCTCTTAACTTGAAAGACAGCTTCCCTAAGAGCATCTGTGACTTCACGACGTATAACTGAAATTTTGGAGTTGTTTGAAAACATGAATATCAGTATTAGAATTGTTTGAAAAATAACAGTATAAATAAAGGTATGTTGTTCTTTTATCCTATAATATAGATAAAAAAAATTTGAGTATATATTGTCAAGAACTAGTCTATGAAT
>NW_013641203.1:0-278 GCF_000695525.1 Brassica oleracea var. oleracea
TTTCAAATAAGGTGATCCCAGTTTCCCTGTTTGGGAATACGACAACTCCTTCGACATTCTAATCAAACCAGGATGAATCTGTTTAGATGAGGAGTTAATCTATGAAGGCTTGGGAAACCTTGGGAAGAAGGAATGAGGAGAAGAAGGCATTAAGAGGAGTTAGGCCGAGACAAGACCGTACAGGCCGTACGCTGGCCTTACTGTCCGTACAAGTAGGGCGCAGCCAAATGAGAAGTTACTCTGCCTTGAGGTGAAAGGTAACTTAGAAGGAGTTAACC
>NW_013641204.1:0-278 GCF_000695525.1 Brassica oleracea var. oleracea
TTAAGTTTTACTCCAATGTATTACTCCATTTCCCACTCCAAAATAGAGTTAAGTTTTACTCCAATGTATTACTTTCATTCAAGAAATAAACTATTTCATCATTTTACACTCTAAAACTTTAGAAAATGTCTATTCGTTCTCAAAGTTATTCTCAAGAAGAAGATAAACTGCTATGTCAAGTTTATATGGATATTTCTCAAGATCCAATAAAAGGCGTTTATCAATCATCCGATCAGTTTTGGTCTCGTGTGATGCAAGCTTATGCAAAAGGAAAAGAT
>NW_013641205.1:0-278 GCF_000695525.1 Brassica oleracea var. oleracea
AAACAAAGAAAATTTGCATTCCAATAACAATAGAGTTTAGTAAGATCGTAAAATCGATGAAATTTTTTTTTCTAATAATAAAAAATTTTGAATGGAATTTAAAAGTCTTCACCCCACTAAAAATAGATTCCATTCATATTTTTTTATTAAAATCTCGTAAATATTTCATTCCAAAAAAAAAATTTTGTTTTCAGTTACTAATTCATGATCTTGCATGTACAGAATAAAAAATTTATTTTCGATTCTACGAGAATTTTTATGAGACAAAAGATCTTCTT
>NW_013641206.1:0-278 GCF_000695525.1 Brassica oleracea var. oleracea
CTTAGTTAAGAAAGTCAACTCATTTACCGCTTTTATTATTCTGAAACAGCATTAGTATTAATTATTAGTTTAGAAAACCCTTTAAATCATCGGTTGCACTTAGATTAAGTAAGTACTTGTATTCTCAGTGCTTGAAATCCCTTAGAATTAGTTCGACAATCATTTATATACAACATTTGTCTTAAGAGCCTTGAAAACTCCTAACATCATCATGCCATGTAAAAAAAGTCTTTCCTGTTCCAACCACATACAGATACAAAAATTAAAACCTTTTGTTC
>NW_013641207.1:0-278 GCF_000695525.1 Brassica oleracea var. oleracea
CCCCTACATTGAGAAGGATCCTCCTTCTCCACTTTCCACTTGAGGTATCTCTCTACTTTCCCTTATATATACCATTTCATTTTTGCATATTAGCTTTCTCTTTTGGGTATCTCTCTCTACTTGACAACATAGAGACTGTGTCATTTAAGTTTGGGGGAGGTACCAAGTATTTGATCATGTTTGCTTTGATGTTTTTTTCATTGAGTCATGCATTGCATACCTATTTTCATATAAAAAAAAAATCATTTAGTTTGCATCATTTGCATTTTTAGGAGAGT
>NW_013641208.1:0-278 GCF_000695525.1 Brassica oleracea var. oleracea
AAACTTTGTTCCATTAGGCAACATAAAGTTTGCCTTGCCAATTCCTTTGATCAGGTCTGTAGGATCTGATATTGTGTTTACAGTCATTTTTACAGACTTTAAAGTAGAGAAATATCTCTTATCTTTCAGTATAGTGTGCGTTGTGCCACTATCTGGTATGCAACAATTTGCTTAGTTGTTGTTCCATTTGCTTTCTTATCCATTTCTGTATAATATGTTTACTTATGAAAGTTTAATATCAATAAAGAAAATAAACTTTCATAAGTAAACATATTATG
>NW_013641209.1:0-278 GCF_000695525.1 Brassica oleracea var. oleracea
TATGGGTCGATCGTCGCCCACACATTCTCGTTTAGAAAAGGAGATCGGAGATGAAGAGGAGAAAGGCAGCTAGGCGTTCAGCCGCAACCTCGTACTCCTTCTCTTGTTCGGCGAACAAGTCAATCGTCTCTTGCGGAATGTCGATCCCGCTCTCCTTAAGCGCTTCGAGACATTTATTTTTCCCAAAATCTTGGCTCTGCAAGGATCTGGCTGTTTCGAACTCACTACAATGCTTCTCGAGATCTCGAATTTGGGAGAAACGCTTATTGCTCTTAGCA
>NW_013641210.1:0-278 GCF_000695525.1 Brassica oleracea var. oleracea
GAAGCTGGGAAATGAAGTTGTTCAAGGAGACACTACAAAGAGTGAGACTGAAGCAACTTTAGGCAAATCCAAGCTTGTAAGAGTCGTTGAGGACAAAGGGGTGATCCGCGGCTTGAGACAAGGAAAGGATGAGTGTTATCAGCTTGTGGGAAGGCTGAGAGAAGTATGGTCAGAGTTAGATGTGGTGAAGGCACACACATCAAATTCGAGATGTTGTCAAGAAAGGAGGAGGCAAGATGTGATCTTTAGCTTTCTTATGGAAGAGGTATGTGAGCTTG
>NW_013641211.1:0-278 GCF_000695525.1 Brassica oleracea var. oleracea
TGACCCCAACATCACTAAGATCTTTCCTGAACTTGGAGAGCACCTTCGTCTGAGCTTTGGTGAGAACTCTTTGGGGGAAAAGGAGCTTATCATAGGGTGATAGCTCAACCTCAGTGGCTTCCTTTAGCTTATCTTTTTTCAGCTTGTTGTCAGCTCTCTTCTCAACTTGTTTCTCAGCTTTGTGCTCAGCTCTTTGCAGATTTGTTGCTTCAACCTTCCTTGCAGCGTCCATCACAATCTGTGCTTCAGCTGTGGCCACAACAAATCTCTCAACTTCC
>NW_013641212.1:0-278 GCF_000695525.1 Brassica oleracea var. oleracea
GTTGAGTATGCATGATCAATCGATTCTTCATATGTTGGATTCTAAAAGAGTTATTATTGGGTTCGCCTCCTAGAGTGAACCTAAAGGTTCACCAATCAATAAGGTTCACCAATCAATAGAATTTTATTATTTCAAATTCGATATCTTTAGAAAAGAAAACAAATATTATATTCAAGTTATATTATGTTTTTAAAATAAAAAGGTAAAAAAAATAGTAGTTACATAAAAAACAAATTTAAAAACTATTTTTTTAATATTGTCAGCAAAACACTAAACCC
>NW_013641213.1:0-278 GCF_000695525.1 Brassica oleracea var. oleracea
GCCGTCGCCGCCGTTGATTTTTCCGGTAAGCCGCCGTGTCGCCGCCGCGTCGCCGTCGCCGCCGGTGACGGACACCGGTGACTCACCGGTGACTCGCCAACTCGGCCGAGTCAACCCGGTGAGTCAACTCGGTGACTCGGTCGACCGGTGGTTTGACCGGTTTAAATCGATTTCGATTCGGTTAGGTTAAACCGGTCGGTTAAAATCATTTGGAAATCGGTTAGGAAAAAGAAACCGGATTAATTAATTAATTAAATAATTAATCTTTGACCAGCGGG
>NW_013641214.1:0-278 GCF_000695525.1 Brassica oleracea var. oleracea
TTTTTCCAGTACCCCGATGATTTGCCAGAACCAAAAGAGCGAAAAAACAAATTTTTATCGAGAGAAACCTAGAAGACGGTCACATGAAGCTTTGGAATGATTATTTTAGCGAAACACCCACCTACCCGGACTATTTATTATGCCGACGTTTTCGAATGAACAAGCCATTGTTCTTACGTAATGTGCATCGTCTCTCCACAGAAGTAGAGTATTTTCAACCATCAGAAGATTCAACCGGACGGTCAAGTCTATCACCACTCCAAAAATGTACTGCAGCA
>NW_013641215.1:0-278 GCF_000695525.1 Brassica oleracea var. oleracea
CAAAAAAATAACTATATGGTTAACATTTGAAAATAAAAATAGTCCCGACCGTAGCGCGGATTAACTCCTAGTCTTTATATATAAAGAACAGTTTTCTCTATCCTGGTGAAGACACCTAAGATGCCATGTCACAAAATCAGGTTCTGTGAGTGTGACACGTGTCATAGGAAACAAAAGACATCGTTTTATTAAAACAGGTTTGATGGGCTTCGATCTGATCACTGTCTGTTTACGTTTTGCGCTGTAGAAATTAGATGTTTTGCGGCCCGAGCATATGG
>NW_013641216.1:0-278 GCF_000695525.1 Brassica oleracea var. oleracea
AGACCTTTATATGCTTGAAGATCTTAGTCCCATCTCTAGTTCTTGTTCTCATTTAGTTCTGTTTCTTCCTTAAATAAAGATGCATTGTGGCATGCTAGACTTGGACATCCACATGTTAGGGCTTTAAGCGTTATGTTACCAGATGTCATGTTTAAAAATAATGATTGTGAAACATGTATTTTGGGCAAATATTGGAGGACTGTGTTTCAAAGATCATCTACTATTTATGGTAATTGCTTTGATTTGATTCACTCTGATGTTTGGACTGCACCTTGTTT
>NW_013641217.1:0-278 GCF_000695525.1 Brassica oleracea var. oleracea
AAGGTGGTCCGGATCAAAAACAAAATTGTGCTTTGATGCCAGTTAAGACCCCTCTTCAAAGCTAAGAGAGTTTGCTCCGATACCAAATAATAGGTCCCAAAGACTTAAGAGAACAAGAACACAAGTTTACTGCAATTTTATTTTCATATCATTCCATAAAACAATAGGTACTTAAATAGACAAAGAAAGATAACTAAATAACTGCCAAGTACGAAACATGTTAAACAAGTGGAGATGATCCCATTAATAATGGACAACACACGATGCCATGACTCTTG
>NW_013641218.1:0-278 GCF_000695525.1 Brassica oleracea var. oleracea
TATGTGTTTCCTCATTCAATCCAGGCAGTGATCAATACCTCAAACGTTAAATGGGGTAACATCTCAGTTCAAGGTGAGTGTCCTTCACCAGTGAATCAGAAGAGAGAGTTAACCAGAGTCAGATAAACAAACTTACACAGCGGAACTTGTTGACTCAAGGTGTTAGTGGGGGAGTAGCATCGACGTACAGAGTCCATCGACTCTTCTTTTTACAGTGACTCTTCCCCCTTTTCCAGGTCTTAATCAGAGTTCCATGATTCCCAACGCCTTTCTAAGAC
>NW_013641219.1:0-278 GCF_000695525.1 Brassica oleracea var. oleracea
AAGCCTATAATCTTTAGTGTTGTTTTAAAATTTCTAACCACAATCTAGATTTGTATTAATTTAATCTAAATTCTCTTTCAAGGTTTAATCTAAATTCTCTTTCAAGGTACATGAGCATCGTTCTTTTTTTTATCAAGTAATTTAGTAAAACTTCATATGCTCCCTATATTAGTGGACAAACTCCAATAAAATTGCTTTTCTAGAGAAATAGAGACAACAAAGGTTTCAAATCTCTTTGACCATCATCATATGTTAGTTCATGATACAAATATGCATTA
>NW_013641220.1:0-139 GCF_000695525.1 Brassica oleracea var. oleracea
AAATAGTTTTAATAATATATATATATATGAAAAATATTTTTAAATCCAAAATAATAGTATTTAATCACAAAAAAAGTTTTATAGATATTTATAATGTTTTGTAAAATCCAAAAAATCGAATTTATATAGAAATGTTTTT
>NW_013641220.1:156-278 GCF_000695525.1 Brassica oleracea var. oleracea
GTAAAATCCAAAAAATCGAATTTATATAGAAAAATCGTTTTGTAAAATACAAAAATCGATTTTATATACAAAAAACAATTTTATAAATACAAAAAATAAAAAAATTATAAAAAAATTCTAAA
>NW_013641221.1:0-278 GCF_000695525.1 Brassica oleracea var. oleracea
TTGAAAAACTTCACTAAAGAAGCTACAGCTACTGCCATGAAATCCACCGGTAAGTCTCCCGTTACAGCATCACCACCAGCATGTCTACCGTCGCCATGGGGACCAGCCGAATCTTGACTCCGTTTTCGGTTAGTCAATTTCTGGGAGGTTAGAAACTTTGCTAAAGGTCGGACCTTTATTGGATTAGAGCTCCTGCTCATCCATGAACATGTATGAATGCTTATCCCCAACTTTTAACGAGTATGGGATTGGTCCACTTCCTGGCCTCTATCTCCCAG
>NW_013641222.1:0-278 GCF_000695525.1 Brassica oleracea var. oleracea
CTCATATACCTAACCATCACACATCCTGATATTTGTTTTGCTGTGAACCAGGTTAGCCAGCATATGCAAGTTCCAAAAGAACATCATTGGGGAATGGTGAACCGGATCTTGATGTATCTTAATGGCTAAGCGGATCAAGGAGTGTGGATGGGGTGTAATGGGAGTACTGAAGTTGTAGGCTACTGTGATACGGATTGGGCAGGAGATAGAGCAGATAGAAGGTTCACAACTGGCTACTACACATTCATTGGAGGGAACTTAGTAACTTGGAAGAGTAA
>NW_013641223.1:0-278 GCF_000695525.1 Brassica oleracea var. oleracea
TGAGATTTAGTCACTTGCTTGAGACTAAGTCATTTTTATTTTCTTTTCTTACTAATTCTCCTTTTTCACCTCCCTTTACTTTACAGGTGTATGAACTTGAGGAGCAAGGGTCCATCAAACCTAGTTCCAAGAGCCGCAGACATCAGAGCTTTAGAGAGAGATTGTGCTACAAAGAGACGAGAAGAAGAGCAACAGTCTCACTTACAAAGATTGGATACTGATATGGGAGATATACCTCAAAATGATGCCAACAACGTTCCACACAACCAACAACGAGC
>NW_013641224.1:0-101 GCF_000695525.1 Brassica oleracea var. oleracea
GGTCATAAGAAAGAAAATAGATACACTAAATGTAGTAAACAGCATATTGATCATTGGATAAGATAAGATAAGAGAACAGCTTTGTTCCTAAGCTGATTCAT
>NW_013641224.1:154-278 GCF_000695525.1 Brassica oleracea var. oleracea
ATCTTGGAGTTGTGTAGAAGACAATCCAATAACAGTCCATATACATATGAGAATTTATAAAGAAATTCCTTGTGCAAATACTAAACCTAAAAGAGGTTAGAAGAATGATACAAAACATATCTGT
>NW_013641225.1:0-278 GCF_000695525.1 Brassica oleracea var. oleracea
CGAATGATTTCACATATGTTGTTTGCTCATAAGATAAAATGGTAATATGGTTTTTACCAGCCAAATGAAGTTATTGGCATGAATAAAGAAGATGTTAGTGGACTGATCACCCACTATGCATCTTTATAATACCGGTGAATCCACTTCTTAAAGTCTTTGACGACTATTAGAAAAATCACTGGATAAGTGTTAAACATTTTGAGCAAAACTAATTTGCATCAAGCCAACAATTAATCACTGATAAAAAGCTGGAGAAAATAAGTTGATATGAGTTATCA
>NW_013641226.1:0-278 GCF_000695525.1 Brassica oleracea var. oleracea
TTTTTTTTTTGTCGTCAACTTTACAAACTCATACAGACTCTGTAAACTAAGCTGGAAGATATTGATCCATGTGAACGACGAAAGACGGCTGAATCCTAACACTGCGTGCTAGGCTATCCGCCTTTGTATTCTGCGCTCTTGGTACATGAACGATCTCTGATTGGAGGAAACTTGCTCTCAGATTTTGAGAGTAAGGCCGCATGAAAATTATACCTAAATATTGAGAGAAAAATGATTTGAGATGTCGAAAATCAACCTGGATTTTGCTGCCATAAATC
>NW_013641227.1:0-278 GCF_000695525.1 Brassica oleracea var. oleracea
TCATCTAAAACCCATAAAGTATTAAATACCCTCATCCGCAGCCATGTTGCTAAATACATGTAGCTATATTTAGCAACATGTCTCTGCAAATAAAATAAAACCAGAAACCATAAACTCTTTAAAATCTCGAACCTGAACTTGTTTTGAACATGTTCTTAATCTGAAACTGATTTTAAAATTGTTTAAAACTTTTCCTGATGATAGTTTGACATTAGAACTGTTTAGGATTGAAAGTTAAACAATTTTTTTAAAAATTTGACTGCTATATGTTGAAAGAA
>NW_013641228.1:0-278 GCF_000695525.1 Brassica oleracea var. oleracea
AGAGTTGTCTCAGGCATTTCATCAAACACCTTGTGGGTGGGAAATGCGTAAAGATTAACTTTTGAGTGGCCAACTCAGAAGATGCATTATTAATACTCTACTAGCAAGGAACAAGAATGATCTACTCTAAAACATCCTAGAACTAACCTAATCACCCTTAATCTCCCTAACCCATGAATTCAAAAAGTGATTACTCACTAATCATCATGATTCCTCTTAAATCCATATTGAATTTCAGATTAATCATTTAGAGAAAATATAGATAATAGAATAGAAAT
>NW_013641229.1:0-278 GCF_000695525.1 Brassica oleracea var. oleracea
GCTACGTAGCGACCGAGCTCTTCCGAAACATCGATACGACATTAGTCAATGCGTTGTCGTCTACCCTTCGATGCTATCTCCCGAAGACCGTAGCGAACCCATTTCACGATTCCCCGCCATTCTAAGTTATTGATCAAACTTAACCGTAAAAACGCGGAAAGTTCGTTCTTTATCGAAAGAAGTCGTAACAAACGCTTCGAGTCGGAAGATGGCCCAAAGGGACATAAGACTTGACTTGAAGCCCAACTTACGATTTCTTAACCAACATCCCGTAAGCC
>NW_013641230.1:0-278 GCF_000695525.1 Brassica oleracea var. oleracea
GAATATTTTCATTTAACCGGGCAAATATTTCGCAAAAATTGAAATTATAATTCCGACGGAATTCCGACAGATAGTATCCGTCGGACCCTAGGTTTTATAACCACGAGCCGCTTCTTCTTCCCCATTTCTTTCTTCTTCCTCTGCGCGACTCCTCTCTTCTCTCCGGCCGGCGATCTCCCCCTTCTCTTACACAAATCATGTAAGGAAGATAAGGGTTTCCTCGAAATTCCCGAAATTCCGAGGAAACAAGGTTTTTAAATCGAAAACAACGTTTTTCG
>NW_013641231.1:0-278 GCF_000695525.1 Brassica oleracea var. oleracea
GGCTAAGCCGGCTCATCTTGGAACTTCCCCGTTCACAAGCATGAAACGTAAACTTACTTCAACTCTCACTTGGCTCACCACAACTAAGGTTCCAAGTCATCTCAGTTTTCAGAAATAATTTAGGTTTGGAACTCAACATCTTTGAGCACTGTCCGTAACAGGATCAAGCATGCTCTGATACCAACTTGTAAGACCCGATCCCGGCCTACTAGGCCGCAGTCGATGCCTCAAGTCGCTCAGTCCATACCCGGACCGAACCTCTAAAAATTTTTGCCCTT
>NW_013641232.1:0-278 GCF_000695525.1 Brassica oleracea var. oleracea
ATTTATTCAACTTCCTAGTGATTCTCCAGTACTTTATGTATCCAAATTAAGCTTCTTACAACCCGGTTCATGCTGGTTTGATTAAAATGACGAAAAAGTTGTCATATTCCCAAACAGGAAAACCGAGATCACCTGATTTGAAAGTGGGGTAGGTTCTTCATCCTAACTCCTATGAGATTAATTCAACTTCCTAGTGATTCTCCAGTACTATATGTATCCAAACAAAACTTGTTACATCGCGATTCATCCTGTTGTGATAAGAATGACGAAGAAGTTGT
>NW_013641233.1:0-278 GCF_000695525.1 Brassica oleracea var. oleracea
ATTGTCCTGGACATTCTTTTCAAAGTGAAAGACGCAGATTCCATGGTTAGCAAACGTATAGTGTTGTAAAAGAGCGTTTTCAATAGAGGTTGCACGATCAGAGACAAAAACCAAATCCTCTTCATCAGGAATGATGGTTTTCAGACATTTCATAAACCAACTCCATGAGGCATCATTCTCAGAATCAACTATAGCAAAAGCTATAGGATACAAGTGAAAATTACCATCAGCAGCTGATGTTAGGAGTTTTCAAGGCTCCTAAGACAAATGTTGTAGTA
>NW_013641234.1:0-277 GCF_000695525.1 Brassica oleracea var. oleracea
CTGCTTGTTGTACGTCAAGATGATTGTTGTCCGTAACTCGTAGCTTAACATCCACAGTGCATTTTTTCCATGGCAGTTTGCAGAAAGAGCATGTTAACCTAAGAAAAATCCAGTATAAATTCGTAACGTGAATATTACTTAAACGGAAACTATTATTTATGGCACATCCTAATAAATCGAAGACCTAAAGCACAAAAATTTAAATGTTTTATTCTTATAAAATATGAACAGTTTATCATAATTCATGTTTGAAGCCATAGTTTTGTATGTTTCATGC
>NW_013641235.1:0-277 GCF_000695525.1 Brassica oleracea var. oleracea
GCATATTGATGATTGCTTGCTATTTGTATTGCCATGGGTTCCCGAAGGATCCTTTAAGATCCCTGAAGTCTCCACGCTTCCGGTATGGGCCAATTTGAAAAATATACCAGACTGTTGCTATTCAAGACTAGGAATAAGTCATGTTGCCTCAGGACTTGGAGAACCTATCCTTACGCATAAACCTCGACTTGATCCTACTAGTATGGGCGAAGCAAAGGTTCTAGTGGAGATGGAGCTGGATAGAGACTTCCCGAAACTTATTGCACTGGATGATAAA
>NW_013641236.1:0-277 GCF_000695525.1 Brassica oleracea var. oleracea
TTATTTAATAATTCTCTAAATTTAAAAACTACATGTATTATGTATACCATAAAATTAAATTTAAAGTAATTATACACATAAAAGTTACATATTTTTCAAGTATTGATGGTTATTTTCATTAAATTTAAAATTTTAGTTAATTAATAATACATTATATCATCTCTGAATATCTTTATATTTGTATTTTAATTTTATTATATAGGAAATATACACCAATTCACTTTAAAAATAAAAATAGTTACTTTTATAATTAAAAGTAACATTGATTTAAATTTTA
>NW_013641237.1:0-277 GCF_000695525.1 Brassica oleracea var. oleracea
TCTTTTACAATACTTATCCAATAAATACTATTTTCAAAATATTAAAACAAAGACTTAAAATAAAATATAACAATATGTAATGAAATCTAATTAAACTGGGTATACAGTGTTAGTAAAATATTTCAAACTGAAATAATTATAAAAATATATGATACGTAATATAATGTGAAATAAAAATTATTTATGTAATTTTAACATGTAATAATAAGAAATAAATGAATTATAAATATTTTTTAAAAATATGAAAAGGCACCATCATATTATGCATTGTTTACTT
>NW_013641238.1:0-277 GCF_000695525.1 Brassica oleracea var. oleracea
GAGGCAGACGGAGAGAAAACAACATCCACCACACCACATCACCTAGACTTGTCGAGCAGATCCGAGATGAGAGAGGCCAAAGCTCTCAAACGCGCCACCAGATCCGGGACTAGATAAATCAAAAGAAATAGATCTGAAAATTTTCAACTCATCTAGCCCCACCGTAAAAACCGACCACCGTTCCTTAAAAGCCACACCGTCCGCGCCTTTACACCAGAGAAGAACAGCCTCGCCAAGGTACGTCGCCGGCGTCCCAGATCCGAAACCCTAACTCAAC
>NW_013641239.1:0-277 GCF_000695525.1 Brassica oleracea var. oleracea
ATGTGCTGAGTGGAATTACGGGTAATATACTAAAATGGATTTAGCTATCTCTTTATGTGCAATATATACCAGTTTAATACATTTTCATAATAAGTTAGCTTCTTGTATGGTGATAGTACGGTTTTCCATATAATGTTTTGGTCGATAAATGGTCCAATGAATTGATTTTATTAATCAGTATACCAAAACTTATGTATTGTAAATGCCAGTACTAGTCTTTTAATTATAGTATATATTTTTAATAGATTATCATATGAGTTGGCTTCTTGTTTGATGA
>NW_013641240.1:0-277 GCF_000695525.1 Brassica oleracea var. oleracea
ATACAACTCCTCGTGTTTCTGAATCCAAAACAAAACGATATATATGAGTTTTATGATCTAAACAATTCATCATCATCATCAGATTCAGAGCAAGAGTAAAACGAGATAGATTCAGAGCAAGAGTAGAACGATTCATCACAGATTCACAAAACAGAACGAAGCTAAACTCGAGATGGATGAAGAGATAAACCGAGATGGATCGAAGCTAAAAGCCTAAAACCCACAACACAGAACGAGATGGATGATCGAATCATGAAGCATACCTGAAATCGCGAGA
>NW_013641241.1:0-277 GCF_000695525.1 Brassica oleracea var. oleracea
ATAAGTAAATATATAATATAAGTAAATACACAATTTAAAAATGGAAAGTTACATTAAGATTTAAAAATATATCTTCAAATTTAAAATATAGATATTACATAAATAGAAAGTATAACAAATAGAAATATACAATTTAAAGAAACTAGAAAATGTACATTAAGATTTAAACATCCATCTTAAAATATAAAATAGAGATATTAAGTAAATAAAAATACAATAAATGGAAATAGATATACAGAAAAATAAATAATAAGTAAATAATGTAAATATATAATAT
>NW_013641242.1:0-277 GCF_000695525.1 Brassica oleracea var. oleracea
CAGTCCAATAAACCATACTTAGCCACATCTCTACAAGATTTCTGGGGTCGTCGGTGGAACCTCATGGTTCCAGCGATTCTCAGACCAGCCGTTTACGCCCCAATGCGGCGAGTGTCTGAACGCAGAATGAGCTCAGGTTGGGCTTTGTTTCCGGGGATTTTAGCGGCGTTCATCGTCTCAGGATTGGTTCATGAGCTGCTCTTCTTCTATTTAACACGTGAGATGCCAACATGGGAAGTTACAATGTTCTTCGTGTTACATGGCGTTTGCACTGCGG
>NW_013641243.1:0-277 GCF_000695525.1 Brassica oleracea var. oleracea
AACACCTAGCATTGTTCTTCCCAGCTTCCACTGCAAAGCACCTTGCATTTTTCTTCTCACCCTCCACAGCAAAACACCTAGCATTGTTCTTCCCGGCTTCCACTGCAAAACACCTTGCTTTTTTCTTCTCAGCCTCCATAGCAAAGCCCCTAGCATTTTTCTTCTCAGCCTCCACAGCAACTCTCCTAGAACTTTTCTTCTCAACTTCCACTGCAAAGCACCTTGCACTGTTCTTCTCAGCCTCCACAGCAAAACACCTAGCACTGTTCTTCTCAGC
>NW_013641244.1:0-277 GCF_000695525.1 Brassica oleracea var. oleracea
CTCCCCAAAACCGCAGAAAAACCCTAGGTTAATCGCGGAAAAAAGAAGCACAACAAAACAGGTACATAACTCGCCGCTGTACTTCTTCCGACTATCTTGCAGAAAAACCCTAGGTCGGTCGCGGAAAAAAGGAAGCACAACAAATCTGGTACATAACTCGCCGCTGTACTTCTTCCGAATATCATTCTAAAAAACCCTAGATTTATCGTATAAAAAAGAAGCGCAGCAAGTCGGTTATGAAACCCCCACTGCTGTACTTCTTCCAAATAACTTTCAG
>NW_013641245.1:0-277 GCF_000695525.1 Brassica oleracea var. oleracea
CTCAGACCTTGACATTGGGGAGATATATGCTAAGATCATTCGAGAAGAACAGCGTCTTAACTCGGTCAAAAATAGAGAGTCACAGCAGAGCGCGATTGGATTTGCAACCAAAAGTGAACCAGAGCAAGTCACTCCGCGTACAGGCTCTGTTGGTTCGGGAAGACACACACAATGTGGCCACTGCGGGAGAACTGGGCATGATAAGACAAATTGTTGGCAACTCATCGGATTTCCTGACTGGTGGGAAGAACGTCAGCCCTCAAACAGAGGGAACACT
>NW_013641246.1:0-277 GCF_000695525.1 Brassica oleracea var. oleracea
ATTCTCCCCCTTAAGCTTGAACTCACTCACATCTTCAACTCCAATCAATCTTCTCATTTCAATGAACTTGATTCTCCCAAGTGGTTTGGTTAATATGTCAGCTCTTTGTTCATTGTCGGGTACATGCTCAACCTCAACCTGTTCATTCTCAACACATTCACGTATAAAGTGAAACCTCCTATGAATGTGCTTACTCCTTCCATGAAACACCGGGTTCCTTGCTAGTTGTATCGCCGATTTATTGTCAACCTTGATCATCACCTTTTGACACTCCTCA
>NW_013641247.1:0-277 GCF_000695525.1 Brassica oleracea var. oleracea
CACCTTTCCTTAAACCTAATCGTGTTACATATATGTATATGTATCCTCTTCTTCATTTGGCCGTCAACATCACAACACAGAGAATGAGAGATGAGCCATGATCTTCTCCTTCATTATTGATTTATCTCCTCCATACTATGTTGGTTTGGAGATTTATTTGCACCGCCGCCACTCGTCATTCATCTCGAACTCTTGTTCGGAGAACAATGTGATTGTCGCAGTTACCGTTAGCAACACCACCGTCGTGATCATCTCACCGGAGGAGGGTCTGAGATCC
>NW_013641248.1:0-277 GCF_000695525.1 Brassica oleracea var. oleracea
TTTCTCATAGAGTGACGCAAATCAGAAGATTTTTTGCAGTTGTATCTCGGGACTCATTACGTTATCGAACCGTCGCACTATGGAACGTATTTTGAGTTAAGGAAAGAGATAATATATCGTCTCTGCAGTTGAATCATCTTTTTCTTAATGTTTGGTATAATCTTATCATTTTTATTCTTTACAATATTCAGGTCTCCGTAGTTTATATAATACGGTCCTTTCACGGTGGGCATTGGTGGATACAGTCTTTCCTTGAAGGTTCCCTATACGCGCAAGA
>NW_013641249.1:0-277 GCF_000695525.1 Brassica oleracea var. oleracea
AAATTCTTACCCTTTCACAGTTGGTTGGAGTCTAGCGTTGATTAAAGCTTGGTAGACACTTCCAATGGTGATTTCAGTATTTTTTTCAAAATGGAAATAGAAAGCTTGGTTCTCCGTGCAACAGCTTAAAGGAATGCTTCGTACTTCTATTTTCTTATTTTGCTGAGAGTTACGCAATAAAAAACAATGCTTTAGGCATTGCAGCTAATGCACAAGATATGCAAAAATTCTCTTACGTTATTGGAAATAAATATCAATTACTTGATTGATTATTTTT
>NW_013641250.1:0-277 GCF_000695525.1 Brassica oleracea var. oleracea
CGCATTTTATTCTAAGGTGAAACAAGATTGTTCCAAATCCTCTTAGTCTGGTTTCCGGCGACTCGATATCACAGTTTGGTTTCTGACGACTCGGGATCATTACTTTGACGGAGCCAGTGTTAGCCATTGTGGCAGAGAAACGTGTCGTTGCAGTGCTGACAACTATAGCAGAAGACGACATCCCTAATATCAGTCATGAGTTTGGAACAAAGGTAAATATCTCTGATACTCTCATTGTGTATAAGTTTAAGTTTAAGTTTGACTCGATAAATATCAG
>NW_013641251.1:0-277 GCF_000695525.1 Brassica oleracea var. oleracea
TTTTTTTTGTTTTGACAATTGCATTTGAATTTAAATAATAAATATGTTTGTTTCTAAAATGTAAACAATGTTATTTATTTTTTATTTTTTTACACTTATAGAATTATTAATCGTTAATTTTAATTTGTTTATATTTTTATGATTTTTCTCGTACAGGATTTTGGTATATTACTAAAAGTTAAAATAAATGTATTAAACAAGTAGCTAAATAATTTTATATATAATATAAACCATAACATAAGAAAAATTATATAATTTAAGTATATTTAATATTTTT
>NW_013641252.1:0-277 GCF_000695525.1 Brassica oleracea var. oleracea
TACTACACATCGATCAACAATGGAGTTGACCGTGCACAAGAAGGAAACTATTCAATTGGCAGTTGGGCATATGATCACTATCATGAGAGCTACGCAAGAGAAAGAGCAATACATGAGCCGGGAGCAGATGAGTAACATGAAGGTTTCACTACCGAGGAACTGCTCAACCACCAGGAACGCTCAGATACAGATTCACTCTTTGCAGAAGTTTGTGGAAGAAGCACTCGTTTCTGTCGTCCTTTCACCAGAGCTAAACGCCCATCGATCGACAAAAAAG
>NW_013641253.1:0-277 GCF_000695525.1 Brassica oleracea var. oleracea
GAAAAAGCTCGCAGAGAATCCGTCCGGGCCGGGCGCTTTATCCGCATGGATGGAGAAAGCCGCTTCTTTGATTTCCTCCGCTGTAGGTATTGATGTGAGTGTGTTGTTGTCTTCTTATGCCACAATGGAGTGTAAAGCTCGGTTCACCGTGTGAGCTCGCTCCCCCGGGCTCGTAGTGAACAACCTCTCAAAATAATCTCCAATCACCTCTACGATCTCCTCCTCCTTGTTAACCATTTGCCCATCTTCTTTCTCCAAAACAGAGAAAGCATTGATT
>NW_013641254.1:0-277 GCF_000695525.1 Brassica oleracea var. oleracea
CTATGGGAAATCTGAACACGCCCAGCACCGGAGAAGGTACCACCGACGCACCTCCTGCATCTGGGGTAGTTGGGGCTACACAGGAAGGAAGAACCCGAGAAAGCAGCAATCGAATCCTCCATAAGCGCCTACCTAGAGCAGATGCTCTCTAGGAGATTCGATGCCATGTAATCCATTGTAGAACGCCTACCAGGAGTAGCTCCCGCAATCCGAAGGAGCAACCCTGATTTCTACGCGGATACCCCTTTTGCGGAAGAGATTGCCTCGGTTGAGATGC
>NW_013641255.1:0-277 GCF_000695525.1 Brassica oleracea var. oleracea
CTTGCGTCTTTGAAAGATTTCGAACAGCTAGTTATCCAATGTTTTTATTAGTAATGTTCTGTTTTATGCTTTTTGTTTCACGTTCTATAAGTTTGTGGGGTTTGGGAGGTAATCTTATTTTGGCCTTAGAAATTATAAACATTCAGGCAGTACATCAATTTTTGAATCTTTAGGTTTCTTCTTAGAATAGGAAGGAGAGCCCTAAGAACTAAATTTTGACAAAGTAATAATAAAATAATCAAGATACTTTTATATGCTCTATGTAACCACCAGACTT
>NW_013641256.1:0-277 GCF_000695525.1 Brassica oleracea var. oleracea
GTTGGAAACGAAGACTGGCATCATCTTTATTCCCACACGAATGTGGAGTACTTGCGCCTCTGGGGCTCCGACCATCGTCCTATTCTCACCCGTTTTCTATCCAAAAGAGGTAAAGGCAGAAGGGGGTTCAAGTTTGACAAGAGATGGATAGATAGAGATGGGTTTAGAGAGACGATCCTGAAAGGATGGAGTGATCCAGGGAACCTGCACCCGCCTGACCTCCATGAGCGTATCGCGATGTGCCGCAAAGCTATCGCCCAATGGAAGCGAGCGAATC
>NW_013641257.1:0-277 GCF_000695525.1 Brassica oleracea var. oleracea
AGCTACACCGAAGGAGATTACAAAGAGAATCTGAAAGCGCTTCGGCTATATAGCTCAGGTGCGCATGAGTCTCTACTTAGGACAAACCCTGAAACATGGTCTAGGGCTTACTTTAGAATAGGGTCCTGTTGTAACGACAACCTCAACAACCTTAGTGAATCTTTCAATAAAACCATTAAGGAAGCTAGAAAGAAACCTTTGCTTGAGTTGTTAGAAGATATTAGGAGGCAGTGCATGGTCCGTAATGCCAAAAGAGCGATTGTAGCTTCACGTTTGA
>NW_013641258.1:0-277 GCF_000695525.1 Brassica oleracea var. oleracea
TAATGCTTTTGAAAACAACATTCACGAAGACGATGAGAAATAGCAACTCATATCACAAAGACGATTTCAAATATTTAAAACCCTATAGCTACATCGACAACACATTTCACAAACAAGATTCCAAATTTTGAAAACCCTATAGCTACAACGACAAAAGAATCCTAATCCAAGGCAGTAGATCGAGAACGAGAACAAAAAAATATAAATACTCTATAAGCTCGAGGAACACAGACCTTCTTCTCCTTCGTATTCAGTGAAACACTGTCGGTGAGACCAC
>NW_013641259.1:0-277 GCF_000695525.1 Brassica oleracea var. oleracea
CTCAACGAACCCACTTATCCGGAGTTGGTGCGCCAGTTCATAGCATCTACATACGTCAACTGTCCCAATGATAGTCATCAGGAGGGTTTTCTGGCATTCGTAGTACAAAAGGTGTACTTTGAGCTATCCTTCACAGACCTCTGCGGACTGTTTGGATTGAGTGCAGGGGAGAGAACATCTGGCCTTTAATAGACCTCAGAGCTGTTGGACTTCTGGCAAACGATTGGCACAGGGGTTTATAGATCTTCTCACGCAAAGGAATCACTTATCCGGAATC
>NW_013641260.1:0-277 GCF_000695525.1 Brassica oleracea var. oleracea
TGTTTTGTCTGCAAATTTGGGAAGAGTGTCAATTAAAATCCTAAATACTCACAACTCAATAGAAGAAAGTGTAAAACAATACTTACTCAGGAGCACAAAACTTCTTAACTTTGAGATCTTCATAAACCAATAATGGGATTTATCAAACAAACCCAGTAAAACGTATATATATGTTTGTTTACATCGAATAAAAGAGAAAAGCTATTGGTGATGGTAAGTTTTAAAAGAAAATTTGTACTTATTTATATAATTTCACATGTGAGTTGAGATAGTGGGC
>NW_013641261.1:0-277 GCF_000695525.1 Brassica oleracea var. oleracea
CGCATCTCATGCTCATCTTCAGCCTGAGAACCAAAAACAGGACTAGTCCTAACTCTTGAGTCTAAAAAGCACATAACTTTCCACTCAGAATGTGATGAAACAGTCAACAACCTAAACAACTAAAACCAGCCATGATAAAGAACACACCACAAACAAATATGAACTTGTAGAAGAGACTTTGACCTGCCCAAAGCCGATGAACAAACAATTAAAGCTGCTCCTCAGTGACCTTGTTTGATCGGAAAACGGTAAATAATAAGATGTGGGTTTAAACAAA
>NW_013641262.1:0-277 GCF_000695525.1 Brassica oleracea var. oleracea
GCAGCTCTTCATTGTCATATATATCTGATTTCGGATAAATTAGTATTTATGTATACTTTTTATATATGTATACAACTTGTATGAGCAAATATATCATCGCCCGCCATGGATAATCCATATCTTACATACATGAATTTAAACTACTAATTACATATGATTATTATATATTTGTAGATATATTACAATATATTTTGTCATAAAAGGAAAGGAGTATCATCAAGATTGGTGAAGAGGTCCCATGGTACCAAAGGATCCGTCATATCGGTCAAACCCCATT
>NW_013641263.1:0-277 GCF_000695525.1 Brassica oleracea var. oleracea
TTTCAATACAAAAAGAACCTGGAACCTCATTCGGCAAGTCCACCCTGAGGTCCAATGGCATTCCGGGATTTGGTTTCAACATGCGATCCCAAAATATGATTTTTGCACTTGGTTAGCTACTCACAATAGACTAACTACAGGTGATCGTATGGCTGCTTGGAACAGTGGCATTAACCCTCTATGCATCTTCTGCAATCAAGCGATAGAAACTCGTGATCACATTTTCTTCAACTGTGCGTTCTCTGCGGAAGTGTGGTCCCTCTTAATGAAAGGGCTT
>NW_013641264.1:0-277 GCF_000695525.1 Brassica oleracea var. oleracea
TAATAATAGAGTAATCGTGCTGATAACGTGTTATAATTATATTATATTGTTTCATCTTGTGTTTCATATTTTATTAACTATAGTACAGGTTTTACGTAAATAATAAAGAAATGTTGCGTATAGAAAGAGGGTAATAACATTGAGAAGACGAAGTATAACAAAGAAAGAAAGATGATTTTATTATTATCGTTCGAAATGGACACCTTACAAATCAATCGAAACGTTCAATTTATAGAGAAGATATGAGACATATTTCACTGTGAAACATTAATAATTA
>NW_013641265.1:0-277 GCF_000695525.1 Brassica oleracea var. oleracea
TTTACTCCTCTTCCTTTGTCAACACCAAATAACCATTTATTTTTACCAAATATCCAGTACTGTAACAAATCTATGGTCAAATAATAAATAAATCTATCAAATTTTAACTAAATCTGTCGAATTCTAATAAATTTGTGGTAAAAGATAAATAAATCTATCAAATCCTAACTAAGTCTATCAAAACTAAGTAACTTTGTGGCTAAAGAAAAATAAATCAATAAAATCAAAATTAAATCTGTCAAAAACAAATAAATTTGTGGCTATAGAACAAATAAAT
>NW_013641266.1:0-277 GCF_000695525.1 Brassica oleracea var. oleracea
CCAGAAGATTACTCTGTTCAATTTCCGGTGCTCTAACGTTGCGGAGGTTCGGTTGTTGCGGTTCTGGGAGGCGCGACATCTGAGGAAAGGAGGTGAACTGATGAGTGTTGACATGCTTTTCGTCGATGAGAATGTAAGCCTTTTTTTCCATGAATCTGTTTTACAGTTTACTTCAACCCGATTCTGTAAAGTATAACGCAGTTAACATTCCTTCCCAAATACATTGTCTAAACGTTTTATTTTCTCTTCGCTTACAGTCAACCTAACGCAAGGAACT
>NW_013641267.1:0-277 GCF_000695525.1 Brassica oleracea var. oleracea
ATAACTCTTGTATCTCTCGAAGAAAAATGCGAAACAGAGGCCAATCAATCGGTCGCTTAACAGCCTCACCAACATCTTTAAAATCTGAACCAATCATTATTTCCGTATACCCCAAGTCTTTCATACTACGTAGTGTCCAAATCAGACATCTGAGCTCCGACGTGAGCCTATTAGGTGAAGAGGTGATGGCGTCTCTAGCATGATGAAGAATGTTACCTTGGTGATTACTTATAATATAAGCCACACCACAATGGAGCTTATCATTACGCCAATTCGA
>NW_013641268.1:0-277 GCF_000695525.1 Brassica oleracea var. oleracea
ACACAACAAGAACTGTCCCGACACATATCTTGTGACAATCTTCCACGCTTCTACTCGTGACACAAAACAACAACCTGCATCACAACAACAAGAACATTTAATTAAAAACAGAACATAACATTTCAAGCTTAAACAGAACATCACATTTCAAGCTTAAACAGAACATAACATTTCTAACAGAACAAGAACATTTAAAGTTCAAACAGAACAAGAACAGTTAAACTAAAAAAAGTAAAACAGAACAAGAACAACAACAGTTAAACTAAAAAAAGTACAA
>NW_013641269.1:0-277 GCF_000695525.1 Brassica oleracea var. oleracea
CAGAAGCGTTTACTCAACTCTAGCGGGTTGGTAATAGACATATAAGTATATGTCTTCCCCCACACAAAAAAATGATAAGACTACATAAAACTTATAACATATAAATGTGAAACAATGAACTATCAGAGAATACTTTTGTGAATTTTATCCGAAAAGCCAAACTTTACCCTCTTGGTCAGTCACTTGCAATGTTGAAGCCGCAGAATGATCCTTGAGGTCTAAGAGAGTGCTGTTGATACGTAAAGTTCCCATAGAGTGTCGAGCACTAGCTAGATCA
>NW_013641270.1:0-277 GCF_000695525.1 Brassica oleracea var. oleracea
AATTTTAAACCCATTTATCGAAAATCAAAATGGATCCTTTTTCCCTTTAACTCTCCCGGGTTGGTTAACCTACTAGCTTCCCAGAGCTGTCAAACAATAGACTTAGGGTGTTCTGAGGTTCCTAAACCAGCGTCAAAGCGAAAGTGGACAACCAAGGAAGACGTTGTGCTGATAAGTGCTTGGTTAAACACCAGCAAGGATCCAATCGTGAGTAATGAGCAGAAGGCAGGTAAGTTTTGGAAGCGAATAGAGGAGTATGTCAATGCTAGCCCTCTGC
>NW_013641271.1:0-277 GCF_000695525.1 Brassica oleracea var. oleracea
AAGTCTTATTTGCTTACCATTTGGTTCCTCTCAATGGAGGGGAGGGATGATTTCATCTGCGTCCTCGTAGCGGCTTGCCAATTGTGGAAGAGCTCCCAAATAGTGACCGGAAAGGGCCGGTTTTTAACAAAAACTGGGCGGAGAGATACGCTTTTATGGCGCTCCCCGGATCCACTTATCGGTGGAATATAATAGGTGGGCATAGGGCGCCGATCGTCCTTTATCGCTTAGCCACTTTTCTGATTGTTCTCTTCTTTTTTTGCAGCTGGAACTAATC
>NW_013641272.1:0-277 GCF_000695525.1 Brassica oleracea var. oleracea
TTCACGGGTTTTAAAAGCCGTCTTCCATTCGTCCCCGGGTCTAATACTTATCTGGTGATAACCACTTTTAAGGTCGATTTTGGAAAAAAATTTGGCCGAACCAATTTGATCCAAAAGATCATCCAAGCGAGGAATCGGAAACCGATAACGAATTGTAATTGTGTTGATTGCGCGGCTGTCCACACACATACGCCACCATCCATCTTTGGTATTAAGAGAGCAGGTACGGAACAAGGACTGAGACTCTCCTTAATGTGGCCCTTTCGCAAAAGATCTT
>NW_013641273.1:0-277 GCF_000695525.1 Brassica oleracea var. oleracea
ATCATCTCATAGATTTGGATTATAATCTGAAGAAAATCTCATCAAAGAAGTTGCAAAGGTAAAACATTCATGATCGTAGTTGACTTGGTTTGTCAATTTCCCTAGCTACTTATATTTTGTGCTATTATTATGGTTTTATCTCGACGATCTTTTTTCATCTCAATGATTTACGGATGAGGTTGTTGTGATATATGGACAACAAATTCTAACATTGTAGAAGAAAAAAAATCTGTATAGGACAATAATTTCACCACTACAAAAAATCAAAAATCAAAAA
>NW_013641274.1:0-277 GCF_000695525.1 Brassica oleracea var. oleracea
AGCTCATTCACACAGACAAAGTTGGTACAAGAGATCTACACCAAGGATGAGATTAATGAGATGTTCTATGGAGTTTGTGGTGAACATGAGAGGAACAAAGAAACCTTCCATATGAAGCTTGATGGTGTCTACTATCCATTGACTGATAGTATAAGTTGGCTAACCATTTGCATGGTGGAGATGAAGAAAGACATAGCCAGAATTTAGAACGCGACCGACGTTGCTCAATTTCCATCGATCGACAGAAGACAACCCCAATCGATCGACAGCAGACAAT
>NW_013641275.1:0-277 GCF_000695525.1 Brassica oleracea var. oleracea
TTTGGTTTCAATCGAACTAACTCTAACCTTAACTCTAAATAATCAGATTCAATAGAAACGAGAGTCTCTAAATTATCAGTCTCAATATTTCCAAAGAATCATATGCAATTCTTGATACAAGTTAAACCGAAAACAAAACAAAAAAAAATTCAGATAACATGGAGAATCAATATATAACAGGAATTCAAATGATACTAAATGAAATCAAGCATCAAAGCCAGCTAATTTTTTTAATGAAATCAAGCATCAAGCATCAAGGCGTTTGTACAAGCAAATT
>NW_013641276.1:0-277 GCF_000695525.1 Brassica oleracea var. oleracea
ATGTTGTGAAACACAACTTATTACAAAAACATAAGAAGAAAACAGAGAGGAAGGAGCAAAAGAAAAGAGAGAAGAGAGTAGCATTAACTATAAGGGGATAGAAACTAAAAGTACAACTCAAGAAGAGAGGGAGCAACAACAGCAGCCGTTGGGCGAGACAAAGACAGCAGTCTATCACGCATGGCTCGATCGACGACATGAAAGAACGCCTCCTGGGTCAGTGTTACGCCTTTGAAGATGCGGGCATTCCGTTCACGCCAGAGGGAGTAGATGATGA
>NW_013641277.1:0-277 GCF_000695525.1 Brassica oleracea var. oleracea
ACTGGACAATGGAAACACATGGCTCAATTCAGCGAAGAAACACTCTCCATTTAGAGGTGGCTGCTCTTCGTTTTCACTTTCCAACCGTTCTTTAGTACTTTGAAAAAACTCTTTGATACTCTTTTCAGAACCGGCGATTCTCTTCCTCAGCTCTTCGTTTAGCTTCTCAACGGACTTAGCCTTCTCCTGCGCCTCTCGAGACTGAAACTGAACCTCTTCGATTACTCCTCTCAACTGATCTTTCTCTTGGATGCTTTCCTCTTGGATTCTCATCGCA
>NW_013641278.1:0-277 GCF_000695525.1 Brassica oleracea var. oleracea
TTTTTACAGATCAAAATAAGTAATTTGAACTGAGATTGTCAATGCTGAAAGCTCGTTCTAATTTCCTAAAGATCTTTTGCTACACCTTTTAGCTATCATATAAAAAAGATCTAATTTCTTCATAGAAGTAAAATTTTCAGAGGTAAGTACACATACCATGTGTAGCCACAACCATTTCTAACTTGCAGGTGCGGGGAGCATCTACACATGATATGGTTTTCAATTGAATCAAAACAGAGTTGGAATAAGTAAGGAAACTACGACACTGTCAGATTCA
>NW_013641279.1:0-277 GCF_000695525.1 Brassica oleracea var. oleracea
ATATCTTATAAACTCAATGGGCTTCTATGGGTGGATATAGAGCATTATGTCTTTCAAGCCTGCGTGCTCTTTTTAGGCACCAATGTACTTGGCCTCTTTAGGCGCCAATGTACTAAGTCTAGCCGTAGCCCTTTAGGCAATTCTATACTGGTCGCAGGCCCTTATCTAACTGACTATACCCGCAATTGCCTTATATATTGGCGTTTTCTTAGTCATATCTAAAATCATTTATTCATCTTATAATATAAGTTCTTAATTCAAGAAAATCACAAACATA
>NW_013641280.1:0-277 GCF_000695525.1 Brassica oleracea var. oleracea
CGAACCGGTATATAGGATAGAGTTGTTATGATATTCGATTGATATTATATTAAATGGTCCATTAATGATTGAGAAATGTCATTAAGAAATAAATGAAACATCTTCTTTCCTTTTTTAAAAATATCACATATGAATTAAGGTTGTGATTTCTGTTTTTAAAATATAAGTTGTGATACATGTATCATTTAATTCGTATATATATTAGGTGATTCATCATTGATGTCAATTCGTTTTCATAAATCGAACCGGTATATAGGATAGAGTTGTTATGATATTC
>NW_013641281.1:0-277 GCF_000695525.1 Brassica oleracea var. oleracea
GGAACTCTTTGTTTCCTTCCCCCATTGTTTCAATATGGAAACCATTCGTTCTAATATCTTTAAAACTCAATAGGCTGCTCTTGCTCTTAGAGCTGAGTGAATATAAGACATCCCTGATTTCTAGATGCATACCTTTTAGGCAATAATATATTAGCCTAGCCATAGTTTTATTTCAGACTGGCGATACCTGCTTTAGTACTTATATTGGCGTTTTTAAGTGTACTCATATTGAAAAATCATTTATTCATTTAATCTAAGCAGACAATGTAATAGAAAT
>NW_013641282.1:0-277 GCF_000695525.1 Brassica oleracea var. oleracea
CATATCACCTTATGCCAAACTACATCTGGTTTCGGTTCAGTCAGGTAATCATATAGCACACCTGTTTTAAAGCTTCTTAGTACTTGAGCATTGACTTCCCATTCGTAGTAATCTTGATTCTCTGTCAGCTGCAGTGTTGTTAGATACGCATATAGTTGAAGTTGAGCCTCTGATCTTGCAGGCGGAATTTGCCATGATCCATTAGAGTATAACGATGAGACTGTGGCTTGCTGATGAATCCCCAATCTCGAATTATACCCCGACAAGAAAGTGTGAA
>NW_013641283.1:0-277 GCF_000695525.1 Brassica oleracea var. oleracea
TGAAGAACCATGCGGCTCGCTGGCTTCTTCTTTTCTTTTCCCTCGGTTACATCCGAGAAGGCAGTCGTCCGGCCACTGACTCCACACTGGTTATGTAGCAAACCTTTTGGGCTTCTTCTTCCTCAAGCAAAAAAGATTCGATTTTCATAAGACTATAGGTCACATTGTATGAAATATTCGTCGTATAACTGAAACCTAGAGCGGAGAATCGTTTTCTACGACTATCGGAAATATTAGCATGGATAACCCCGGCAAACTTGGCCTATCAATCTCAACA
>NW_013641284.1:0-277 GCF_000695525.1 Brassica oleracea var. oleracea
AAAAAAAAATTGACGTATTGAAACCCCAAACACTAGTTCCTCGGAATCTCCTCGGAATCTCCTCGGAATATTCCGACGGAATTCCGAGGAAGCAAAGGGTTTCCTCGGAATGTCCTCGGAATATTCCGAGGAAATTCCGAGGAAATAGGGTTTTTAAACCGAAAACAACGTTTTGCGGTTTGAATAACACCTATTTAACTCTTATTAAGTGTCTTACGTTCATTATGAAATCAAAAATTCATTCAGCTTACCGTATAATTAACACTTTTCCGATTGT
>NW_013641285.1:0-277 GCF_000695525.1 Brassica oleracea var. oleracea
ACATTTTTGAATGTTTATTATTTAGTAAATGTTTCGTTCAATTTATTATAAAAATTTTATTTGCAAGTGAAACACCAAAGAATAACAACGATACTTCCATCTACCGTTTACTTTGAAACAAAAATATTGGAGGATATATCTCCTATATAACTTAGGATAAGGTTTTATATTACGATAAGGATAGATGGTGTTAATCTTTCCTATTTACTTGTAGCTTTGATTTTATATTGTGAGTATATATACTCATCTAAAGTTCAATGAATAAAATAACTTTGAT
>NW_013641286.1:0-277 GCF_000695525.1 Brassica oleracea var. oleracea
TTGATTGTGTCCCTCTTGAACATTAATTCTTATTGGTGCATTAGCAGATGGTATATATGATTTAGTCACTCTTTTCGGGTTAGGAAAGGAATCTGGCAATTGATTACCTTGCTTTTGTAAATGTATAATCTTTTGGATTTCTAAATCACACTCTTGAGTCTGAGGATCTTGCCAAGATAAAGATGTTTGATTCCATGTAATCTCTTTTACCAGTTTACTACTATCTCCCTATAATGTTGGATGTTCGGATTCATCAAAGTGACAATCCGCATACCTG
>NW_013641287.1:0-277 GCF_000695525.1 Brassica oleracea var. oleracea
CTGATCAGGGAAGAACGCGGCGAACAGAAACCTATTTTCTATATAAGGAAAACCTTGCTGGATGCAGAATCTAGATACCTGCTAATGGAAAAATTAGCATGCGCGGTCGTAACATCGTCCCGAAAACTAAGACCATATTTCCAATCCCACACGATCGTCGTCCTCACGACTTTTCCCCTACGGACGATTCTGCATAGCCTGAGTCAATCGGGCCGGTTGGCCAAATGGGTGGTCGAATTGAGCGAGTACGATATCGAGTACCGACCGAGAACAAGCG
>NW_013641288.1:0-277 GCF_000695525.1 Brassica oleracea var. oleracea
AAGTCTAAAGGAAACAACAACAACATATTAAACTAGTCCTCGACACGTTCGGAGCCCCCCTCGACGTCCTGAGCAGTGAGCCGATCTGAAGCCTCCCCAGTCACGTCCGCTGGCAGAACTGGCAGATTATCAGTTCCGTCAACCGCTCCCTCTTCATTTTGCGGGTTACCAACTAAGCCGGATTTGGTCTCCTCCAATTGTTCGCCACCCTCTTCTTCAGTCGAAGAGTTTGAGAGTTCAAGTAGATTAACAGGCTCTGTCTCCGTCTCGACACTAG
>NW_013641289.1:0-277 GCF_000695525.1 Brassica oleracea var. oleracea
ACAATAATATGTAAACATACAACATAAAAAAAATGGAAAAACTACATAAAACATATGTAAGATTA
Source organism: Brassica oleracea var. oleracea (assembly GCF_000695525.1). NCBI lineage: Eukaryota > Viridiplantae > Streptophyta > Magnoliopsida > Brassicales > Brassicaceae > Brassica > Brassica oleracea. Next base: position 66 of record NW_013641289.1, read on the forward strand.
CTATTTTTCACTAAAAAAAAACGGTTTATCTCCATAATGTAACATTACCATTTTATAAAAAAAGAAAAAAAACATAAATATAACTATTTGACTATTTGTCCAAGTTTCTTCAATAAACATTGCTGTTTTACATTAAAAGAAGAAAAAAACATTAAGATTTAAAAGTCTATCTTAAAATATAAAATATAGATATTAACTAAATATAAAGTATA
>NW_013641290.1:0-277 GCF_000695525.1 Brassica oleracea var. oleracea
TTGGTAGAATTCTAGTTCATGTGAAAGCATGTGTATAGACTTCAGGAGGGATTTGTATTGTTTCAGAAAACCCTTCCTGAAAATTGGATTTTAATTAATTTAGACAATAAAATTTTTCTTTTTTACGCAGCATAGAAACAAGATGGGAGATCCATTACCATTAAGACTAGCACTGCCTGAGCTGAGGTATCTGATTGGATCAGAGCCAGAGAAGACGATATCGATAAACAAACACTCGATAGTTGCTTATATCAAAACTGTTAAGGAAATTCTAGGA
>NW_013641291.1:0-277 GCF_000695525.1 Brassica oleracea var. oleracea
CAAACCATACGAAATAAATAAACAATATATAAAAGAAGAATTTTATTCAAAACAAAATGAGGAAAAAAAGAAATGGTATTTTAATACCTTTCCTAAAGAAGAAACTATATTATATCGAGAAAATTGGTACAATTTTATGAAATCTAAAGAAACGGACATTCCATTTTTTAAATGGTTTGAAGATTATACAAGCACAAATAAAATAAATTATCCATTCAAATCAATTAATTTAAATTCAACACTAAGCCAAGTTTGGGAACAAACGGATGGAAACAAA
>NW_013641292.1:0-277 GCF_000695525.1 Brassica oleracea var. oleracea
AAGTGATCCGCCGAAACTCATGGAGCTTTCAACTTCGAAGTCTCCTTATCCAAGCTTCTCATGCTTCACTACTTACCAGAAATCATCATCTATGATGGCATTTACGTGGTGTTTTGCTTTCTCAACTCCTGCCTCTCTAGCCAAGGCTTCTTGTCTCTTTACAGTGTCTTTAGTCGGAACCACTTGCATTTCAAGCTTCCTCACCTGAGTCCCTAAGGTTTCAATTCTCATGTTCAGACTGTTGTAGGCAGAATCTATCTTCCCATTGAAGTCCACA
>NW_013641293.1:0-277 GCF_000695525.1 Brassica oleracea var. oleracea
CAAACAAAATTAATTTTTTAAAAGACTACAATTCATGTTTTCAAACACTCTAAATTTTTTTAATAGCCCTATTAAAGTCTCCAAACACTCCAATTTTGTACTTGAGTTTTAATAAGATAGATGTGTTATATATTGCATTTTGTGTGTTATATATTGTTTACTATACAAGCAACTCATTTGTACTATAGTAGTTGATTGAAATAAAGATTATATAAATACTGAAGTATTTACGAAGATGTCTACCATTCTGCCTCACTTATAAGAAATGAAAATTTCG
>NW_013641294.1:0-277 GCF_000695525.1 Brassica oleracea var. oleracea
GAACGTAGTTCAAGAGTGAACCAAGAGATCGAACTGCTTGTGCACTTCGTCTGGTAATCGGGTGCCAGTCATGAAAACAAAGCATGTCGAGAATAATGCCTCAGAGTTTCTAAGTGCCGAGAGTTCTGAGTCTAAAAAGTTCTCCCCCGTGCCTCTTGCCTAGGACTCCTTATATACTCGCTCCTAGGTCGGTTTACGCTTTTTCCTCTTCTACCCTTAAGCCGTTATATCTTAAAAATGGAGATATTCCATTTTTCCCGATCTTTCTAATTATCTT
>NW_013641295.1:0-277 GCF_000695525.1 Brassica oleracea var. oleracea
TGCGTATGATTTTCGCATAATAAGCTTCAAATTGAACATTAAAAAAGTTAGAGAATTTTTTTTTTATCTTTTAACGACACAGAACTTAAACAAAACGAAGAGTTAAAGGTAATTTTTTTTTTGTTACACTTCCCGAAAAAAACGGTTACAACATGGGTTTTCATAATATGTCCATTTAACATATAAATGTTATGGACATTTAATAATTATTTTGACGAAAAACAAAGACCATAAATAATTTATTATTAACAAAATTATGAAATTATTTACAATTTGA
>NW_013641296.1:0-277 GCF_000695525.1 Brassica oleracea var. oleracea
TTGATTTGAATATTTTTTTTGTAAATATGCTAAAACATTTGAATAATAAAAATATAATTTATTTTAATATATTAACACTGGGGATGTTTGTACTGTGCACTAGGACTAAAGTTAAATTTCATTTGGTGGTAGATAGCTCAAACGAAGAAAAGAGATATTCTAGACAGAAGCTACAAAAGCATGAATAGTATACATTAAAGTGTTACATTTCAAATCTGATTTCAAATTTGTATACCTATCAATGCGCCAATCTGATTTCAAATTTTGTAATTTAATA
>NW_013641297.1:0-277 GCF_000695525.1 Brassica oleracea var. oleracea
TTTATTATACATAGTTTATTACTGGAAACTTATAAAAAATTTTAAAAATTTTAAAATTTTAAAAATTTTAAAATTTTCTATTATACATGATTTATATATATATATGTATACAAAATTATAAAAAAATATAGAAAAATGTTGTTAAATATTTTTAAAAAAATTTAAAAACGTTTTATTATACATAGTTTATTACTGAAAACTTGAAAAACGTTTTTAAAAATCAAAAAAGTTTTTAAAAATAGTAAAACGTTTTGAATTTTAACAAAAACACAAAATA
>NW_013641298.1:0-277 GCF_000695525.1 Brassica oleracea var. oleracea
TAATTTTCGAATTTATTTATTTAATTTTTATATGAAATGGTAATATTTATTTAATTTTTATATGAAATGGTAATATTACATTAATGTAATATTTCTATATCTTATATTGTATATTTGCTTATTATTTATTTAACTATACATTTTCCATTTAACTATACATTTTTGAGATAGATGTATATTTTTTTTTTATTGTATATTTACTAACTATTTATCTTTTATTATTTTGTATGCTTTTTCTAAATTTCTTGATTTTATATCAATGATAATATTATGATAT
>NW_013641299.1:0-277 GCF_000695525.1 Brassica oleracea var. oleracea
CATTGGTGAAATGTTTCCAAAATGGGAGTTTGATGTTAAGGACACGCTCGCGGAGAACATAATTAAACTCATGTTTGTGAGGAAACCGTGGAAGTGGACCATGGATTGCTGGGAAGTCACCGGTACTTGGGTCAATACAAAGTCGGCGGTTGTGAGTCCAGCGAAGAAAAAGGTAGTGAAGGAAGATAGTCTAAGACCTCAGAAGAAAGCTCGTAAAGAGGCACCTGCAGAAGCTAGTAAAGAGGCAGCTGCAGAGGCTAGTGAAGAGGCAGCTGCA
>NW_013641300.1:0-277 GCF_000695525.1 Brassica oleracea var. oleracea
ATTGCCATGGATAATAACTGAGTCACAAGCAGCTTTTGTTGAAGACATGCTTATTTCAGACAATATACTGATAGCCCACGAGCTACTGCACGCCCTCAACTCAAACAACAGCTGCTCTAGAGACTTCATAGCCATCAAAACAGACTTTTCTAAAGCCTTCGACCGGGTCGAATGGACTTTTCTCAAACAAGGCGATGAAGACACTCGGTTTCTCAGACGCTTGGTGTGCAATGATCATGGAATGTGTAACCTCTGTCCAATACCAGGTACTCATCAA
>NW_013641301.1:0-277 GCF_000695525.1 Brassica oleracea var. oleracea
TTTGAGCAACACTGGTTCACATCAAGCCAATAAATATTCACTAGTTCCCCCCATCATTGGTATAGGATCAGAAACCAATCATTTTCCACCTAAGAATGTTGGATGTTGCTCCGCCACAAAGCTTCAAATGAAGATGTGTTTTCAAATGAGGTTAGAAATATATGTTTGATATAAATCTCTATTGACACTTAAGAATCCAGAACCATCCCCGAAGAATATAAGTAAGGCTCTATATGAATTCTAAAAGTGAGTTAGTACTTCCAACATAAGGGGGAGA
>NW_013641302.1:0-277 GCF_000695525.1 Brassica oleracea var. oleracea
AGACCGATAAGAATCGGTACATGGCTATAAGTATTATACGCCATCACATCATTGAAGGTCTAAAAGATCAGTACATCACGATGGAAAATCCACTAAAACTTTGGGATGCTTTACAGCATAGATATGATCACCAGAAAACAGTGTTACTTCCAAATGCTATAAACGACTGGAACAATCTTAGATTCTTAGATTATAAGTCGGTGGATGAGTACAATTCAATCTTATTTAAAACGGTCTCGATGCTGAGACTTTGTGGTGAAGTGGTAACCGAAGAAGA
>NW_013641303.1:0-277 GCF_000695525.1 Brassica oleracea var. oleracea
AAGTTATCCTAATGAGATTAGGATTATAAAGATTGAGGGTTATCCTTTAGATATGGTTCCTAATGAGTTTAGGAGTTTAAAAAGTGTTATATAAAGAAATGCTATGATTGAGATATAATTTGTGAGTTTGAGTTTGAGAGCTTTAGTTTTTTGAGATTGTTTCTAAAGCTATTAATAAAGTGAGTTTTTATTAAGATCATTGTCTTGGGTCATGAGTTTACGATTCAATATTATTTAACTCATTCAACATAAAGATAGAGACTTCCCTATATTCTAA
>NW_013641304.1:0-277 GCF_000695525.1 Brassica oleracea var. oleracea
AATATATAATTTCAACATTAATATAGACATCTTATCCCGCGCAAAACGCGGGTTACTATCTAGTCTATCTTGTTAAAGTAGAAATATTTTAATCTTTTGTTTGACAACTTAGATAGTAGTTAAAAAAATAGTGTTGTTTGGAAACATGAATAGCAGTAAGTTAGGAAAAAAAGTAATGTACTTATTCTATTAAAAAAATTGGAAGTCAATTACATTATATTAAAAAATATTGGGCTTATGTTACTTGATATACATATTCAAATCAAAATAATAATTT
>NW_013641305.1:0-277 GCF_000695525.1 Brassica oleracea var. oleracea
TTTCATTGTTCTTCAGCGCAATAGGCTACAAAGAAAAGCTCAAACGTAAACTTTTTAGGTTATTCAACTCTATTCCACTTGAAATCTTTAAAATACTTGAGAGCTCCTTTACGCCTATTAATCTATAAACATGGAAGAAAACATAGAGTGAGAATCACATTTTCATATCCTAATAATGAACCTCATCACCGGCAATTTCTTTGTTCCTGAGACGTTGCAAACTTAGTCACAAACCCATGTGTACATCTATATATATAGAGGATACAAACAAAAAATC
>NW_013641306.1:0-277 GCF_000695525.1 Brassica oleracea var. oleracea
AAGCAATACATGGTCTATGGATGGGTATGCGTGGAATTATACTAAATTGGGATTGTATTCGGTAAAATCAGGATATAACCGGTTACAGTCGACTAAAGTGAGTGACTCTGAAGCTCATATTGTACAACTGAGTATCACTAGTTTACAGAGCCATGTGTGGAGTATCCCTGCCCCTGGGAAGATGAGACAATTTATGTGGCAAGCGTTGACAGGATGTATTGCGACAGCCGAGAGACTCGCCTATAGACACCTGGGCACTGATAGGAGTTGTCCTAGA
>NW_013641307.1:0-277 GCF_000695525.1 Brassica oleracea var. oleracea
TGTAATTTTAGTTCTTTTCAATTTGTTTTAAAAATTGCTTAAACTTATAAAATGTAGTTACAGGTTTAAATCAAAATTTAAAATGGAACTTTAAATTAAAGATTATTTTTTTTAAATGATTAAAATTTGAGTTTAACTCAAAACTATAAACGTAAACTTTAAACCTAAACCTTAAACTTTAAATAATAATAAAAATATTAGATTTAATGATCAATTTTTATAACTTTATTATTTTATAGTTTATGATTTGAGGTTTATATTTAAGAAAAGATTAAAG
>NW_013641308.1:0-277 GCF_000695525.1 Brassica oleracea var. oleracea
ACAAAGTGAAAGACAAAGTGAAAGACATAGTTTATATAAAGACATAGTTATATCTGTGAATCAACAGCCAAAAGACATCAAGTCCTACACATAGTACATCCGCAATAAACATATAGAAACAAACAAAATCCTTCACCTGCAACACCCCGCAACCTTCCAACCCGTGACCTGCAACACCCCGCAACCTTCCAACCCGTGACCTGCAACATAAAAGAATCAACAAACAAGCCAATACACTAACCAAATACACTGCTACTACTCAAAGAAAGGAAAACAG
>NW_013641309.1:0-277 GCF_000695525.1 Brassica oleracea var. oleracea
AGTAACTAACGTAGCATGCATGATTAAGTGATTCTGGAATTTTGTTACCATGTGCGCTCATTAGTTTACGGTTTGCATCATGCGGTAAAGTTTAACGTTGTCACCGTAAAGGCACATGTATTAATTTTTTAATTTAACGGAGAATATATTCATTTTCTTTCATGAACATATACGGTGTCATCTGTTTTAAAGAGTGTTTATGGGATTTGTTTTAAATTATTAAAAAAAAAAATGAAAAATCCACTGACAGTCCTAAAATCAAGTTTCTTTTCTTTTG
>NW_013641310.1:0-277 GCF_000695525.1 Brassica oleracea var. oleracea
TGACAACTCAAGTGTGTATATCCATGACTCAGTACACAAGGGACCATTAGCAAGAAGCATTAAGTTCGTTCAGTTCAAATAAGGTTGTAGTTTGCTTCAAAGATTGAGTTTCAGCAACTAATGAGATTCAGGAAGAGTTTTCAAGGCTCGAAACATACAAGGCTTTTTGAGAGATGCAATAGCTACTCGAGTGTGAGATAGTGTTCTTTACAAGGCATCTTAAATCGTTTCTCCCAATGCAAGTGAATGCAACTTATATGCTCTAGACTCTCCTAAA
>NW_013641311.1:0-277 GCF_000695525.1 Brassica oleracea var. oleracea
AACATGTTTACTACCTAATCTCTCTACAAATCTCCCATTAACCTTCTTTAATCTATCTCTAATCTCTCAATACCTACTATATTCTCTAAAATCATATGGTATCAGAGCCAGGTTGGCTTTGGTATTGAGAAACCTCGTTCCATTTCTTTCTTTCTCTAGCTTGTGTTCTTGTGATCTTGCTCTTGTATTCTTGAGTGTTTCGTGAAGCTGTGTGATAAAGTTGAGTTCTTTGGTGTTGTGCTTTGAGTTCGTGTGTTCTTGAAGTCTGGTACTGTGT
>NW_013641312.1:0-277 GCF_000695525.1 Brassica oleracea var. oleracea
GGGTGTATTGGTCCACAAATATCAACTTGTATTCTTTCTAGGAAATTGGCACTTCGTTATTCACTTTGGTACGTGATGGCTTAGTAATTAGTTTCCCTTGTGAGCATGCTTCACATGTGATATTCTTAGGGATAACTCTTTTTGTTTTCAAACTGTGACCATTTGAATTTGATATGAGTTTTTGCATCATGTTCGAACCGGGGTGTCCCAGCCGATTGTGCCAAAGAGTAAACTCTTCTTTGAATTCTTTATTCAAGACGGCATTAGCCTCAACAAG
>NW_013641313.1:0-277 GCF_000695525.1 Brassica oleracea var. oleracea
AGTTAATTTAGTTTAGAGGTTATGTTTAGGGTCTAGACGACTAACATATAAGTTATGTGGGAAGTCTTCTAACTCCCGCTAAAAATATTTTAGTTTCCCGCTAAAGATATTGAAGTCTTCTGGGCGACTTACAAGTAAGTCGTCTAGTAAGTATTCTGATCGAAAATATTTAACCTTATTGGAATTTTTGTCTCCATATATAAAAAAATATTTACGCATTCTCTCTCCTCTTCTCAAATGGCTGCAACAAAAATGATATGTTCATCATTCTAAAACT
>NW_013641314.1:0-277 GCF_000695525.1 Brassica oleracea var. oleracea
AATAAAAAAAATACTAACCAAGTGCTATGTCCTCGTCGTGGGTTGGGCTGGAGAACTGGAAGATGCTCTCGACCTGGTTGTTGAACCAATAGTTCAACTGGCATGACCCCCGGATCCTGTTGGGCAGCAGCGCGAGGGGCAGCGGGAGCTGGAGCGGGAATATATGCGGGAACCGAGTTTTGTTCATGAGACGATCCCGATGCACCGGAACTGCTCACCAAACTACGTCGGGGCTGCGGGGCGGGGTTCATCCTCGGCCCTAAAAAAAAAATTAATA
>NW_013641315.1:0-277 GCF_000695525.1 Brassica oleracea var. oleracea
AAGGCATCCTGATATAGTTGAGATTAAGCATGTTAGGGCATCATTAATGCTGAAACCCTTTCAAGGTTTCACTACAAGAAAACACTGGCTTTACAACGAAGTTTTACGACGAACATAATTCCTCGTAAATTTACAAGTAGATTACGTCGACGTTACGACGAAAAGCAGTTTCGTCGTAAGGCGGATGTAATATTACAACGAAACTGTTTCGTCGTAAAGTCGTTATAAAATTACAACGCTTTTACGTGGAAAATTAAATTCCACGTAAACGCTTTGT
>NW_013641316.1:0-277 GCF_000695525.1 Brassica oleracea var. oleracea
TTTTATAAAATGGTAGTGTTACATTATGGAGATAAGCCATTTTTTTAAGTGAAAAATAGTAATCTTACATATGTTTAATATAGTTTTTCCATTTTTTTATGTTGTATGTTTACATATTTTTGTTATTTTTAAATGTAAAATGGTAATCTTACATATGTTTAATGTAGTATTTCCATTTTTTATGTTGTATGTTTACATATTATTTATAATTTTCGAAATTATATATACTATTTTTTTTACAAAATAGCAATGTTACATTATGGAGATAAGCCGTCTT
>NW_013641317.1:0-277 GCF_000695525.1 Brassica oleracea var. oleracea
CATTTCTAAGTTTATGTCACAAAAATAGCCCTCAAAAACTAAAATGATCAAAATAGCATTTTATATTTTGAAAAAAATAATTTTTTTTTATTTTTCAAAATTTGAAATCTTATCCCAAAACCCCACTCCCTACCTTTAAACCCTAAACCCTAAACTCTAAACCCTAAACCCTAAATCTTAAACCCTAAACTCCAAACCCTAAGCCCTAAACCCTAAACCCTAAACCCTAAACCCTAAATCCTAAATTCTAAATCTTAAACTCCACCCTTAACTCTAA
>NW_013641318.1:0-276 GCF_000695525.1 Brassica oleracea var. oleracea
GTGGGTCAGGTTCGTTCGTATAACAGGTCCTAATGTAGGCGACAGCTCGTCTTGCCGGTATGTGATTTTAGTCGCGCGCTGCATCTAGTCGCTCCAAGCTGCGACTTTCGTGATGCGTTGTGTTTTGCCCCCATTTCTGTCGTGATAGCATGTTTTACTCGGGAGGTGAACTTCTCGAACTAAAAGCTCGGGTGGTTTTTTGACGGTTAACTCTGGTGAACCGGTTAATTCGAAACCGGGGATTGATTTCGGTTGAATTTCCCGATTGTAAACCGG
>NW_013641319.1:0-276 GCF_000695525.1 Brassica oleracea var. oleracea
AAAAAATTGGCGGTACTGGTTCCCGGGTTTATTTCGATAACCGGCAAATTACCGACCGCTTACCGACAAAATATAGGCCGAACCGTAATCAGGTGGTAAACTGTTGGTTATTGATCTTCATTGGTCTCCGAAAACTTGCAAAAGATGTTTATCCGTCGGGAATCGGTAGGGTATACCCATCTTTTTGCATGTAAATTGATTGGTCTACAAAACCCCATGTCGTCGGGTATCCGTGGGTACTTGTACGTCAATTCCTCACAAATTACCTACGGACTA
>NW_013641320.1:0-276 GCF_000695525.1 Brassica oleracea var. oleracea
AGAGAGAGAGAGGTCTTTCGTCATTGTTCACACTAGCTCAACAAGTATACATTTTTCTTTACTAAACATAGATTTGAAATTTTCTTTCAAAATTTGTAACAACATCTAAGAGAAGTGATAGAGATTCGACAAACATTCGTTTTTTTTTTCAATATCATAAATTTGATGATGAGCTGATGTACGCCTTTTTTGTAACTTGGTGTTTATGTAACGTTTTAAGGTAGCTATATAATCGCTAGAAGAAAAACTGTAATGACAATCTTGTTAACGTAGTAA
>NW_013641321.1:0-276 GCF_000695525.1 Brassica oleracea var. oleracea
CAGAATTTTAATCAAACTCATCTCTCTTATAATTAATTAAAATTTCAGTGAGTTCTCAAATTTGAACAACCAAAGCCTACTCCCTAATATACTCAGTGATATACAAATGCCTTCAGTGATACTCAAAAGAATAATACGAAAGAGCATGAGAAATTTGAACAAATTAAAAATGTTGGAGCTATTTTTTGAACATTATGAATAATGTATTCATATGTCAAAAAAAAAGTTTTATTTGAATGAGAAATGAAAGTCTAATGTGTGTGATTTGAAAAACTT
>NW_013641322.1:0-276 GCF_000695525.1 Brassica oleracea var. oleracea
ATGCTCTTCTTCTCCATCTTCTTCTTCCTTGTTGATAACAAACAATAGTTATACTTGAGGTTAATTATGTTGTTTTAGGGAATTGACCTGATGTAAAAACATGATTCTAAAATTTGAAAAAGAATAAAAGAGAGTAACGCAACATACCGACGCAAAACACAGATCTCGAACATAAAAACTACAATCTGTGTTTTTTTTACGGACTGAGAACAAGCCTTTGAGATTGAAGAAGCAGCAGCCGGCGAGGTGTGTTTTGATGAACGTCGTTAAGTCGAC
>NW_013641323.1:0-276 GCF_000695525.1 Brassica oleracea var. oleracea
TGCTGGGTGTCTTCTGTGACTAAATTCTACACGAGGACGGTAGATGTAATTTAGCAAAAAACAAAATTTTCATTTATTCCAGTCTGATATCATCCGAAAATCTGGTGTTTAGAAGACTGGTAAAATATAGATTTTTTTTTACTAAATATTCAATTTGTTTCATAAAAATTAATATTTAATATAAAATAAAAGTACTTTAAAGTATATGTTGAAATTTTGTAATAATATAATTTTATATGCATGTATTTATAAGCATATAGATCATATCAGATTTTT
>NW_013641324.1:0-276 GCF_000695525.1 Brassica oleracea var. oleracea
GGGAAAGGGGAATGAAGTGCGATGATCGATGTCAGCTGTGTGGCTTTCAAGGTGAATCGGTGAACCATATGCTTTTCTCCTGCCACCTACCTAGGAAATGTTGGGCGGTATCCAATATCCCTTCTCCTCGGGGTGGCTTCAGCGACCATTCGATCTATGAAAACATTGCATACATCCTGAAGGTTAGTAAGGATGTAAGGTTCGATGTTGAAACTAACAGAAGCTGGCTGTGGGTCCTATGGTACTTATGGAAGAACAGAAACGCCTTTATCTTTG
>NW_013641325.1:0-276 GCF_000695525.1 Brassica oleracea var. oleracea
ATTTCTAATAAATCTTCAAAGACAGATTCAAATTCATCATCATCATCATCATTTTTGTGGTAATGGTAATGAGATGAAGATGCCAGTTTTAGGGAAAAAAAATTCTAGTATTGAAATGAGTAGATGATATTGCTTTAGAGAATTGAAATGAGTATATGTATAATGATCGAACCATTCTCATATTTATAGAGAACCATATGTCTTCCCGTGGTGTGTTTCTTTTCAAATTATACACGGGGTGGATTCACGGGTATGAGTGATGTTTTGGATTTTAAT
>NW_013641326.1:0-276 GCF_000695525.1 Brassica oleracea var. oleracea
GTGAGTTGATCCGGAACTGAAAACTCCAACTTTCTAATAAAGATTCTCTGTGCTTAGGTATCCGACTTGTAAATTCTTTTGCCGCTACCGTAGTATTATCAGAGCTCCTTGATTATCCAAACTATTTGAAGCGCTTGAGGAATGGAGTACAAATTCAAAAGCTGATAAAGCAAAGTTTCCTTTTATTTTTTAATAGAAGTAGTTGTATATTTAATTTATCAACATCAGAGAATTCTAATGTGATAAACCAAAAACAGACTACTCTGAAAGTGTAAA
>NW_013641327.1:0-276 GCF_000695525.1 Brassica oleracea var. oleracea
CCCCGCCGCTTTCATCATATTGATCATCGGCTTGGAGAAGTCATGAACCGCTTTGGCAGCAGCTTCGTAATTAGACATGAAGAGCTCAACGGTCAAGTCAGGAAACTCCATACCACCACCACCACCACCATCTCCCATTCCCCTTAACTTGAGATTCTTCTCAAGCTTAAGACGCTTCTGATTCGCTTCCTCGATCTTCTCCATCATCTGCTTGATCTCGGAGTCCTTGTTCTGAATCTCGGACTGGAACTTCTTCACCATGACCTCGTAAGTCTT
>NW_013641328.1:0-276 GCF_000695525.1 Brassica oleracea var. oleracea
CCTTGGCCAAGAGGTTGATTGAGTGAAAATCCTCATTCTCTTGATTACAACAAATACTCGCTTTTGTACTAGCATTCATGGTAACAATTTTTTTTGTTTTCATTGTTAGATATGGCTTCTTCTAGCACTAAGAGAAACTATCCGCGTCTACTCTACAGTAAAGGAAAAGCTCCTAGTCAGCAAAGGAGTATGAGCTATTATAGCTATTTGTCCAATTTTCAAATGGTAAGAGAGGGTGTGGGATTTGATGCATGGGAGGCTGTAAAGAAGTCTGCA
>NW_013641329.1:0-276 GCF_000695525.1 Brassica oleracea var. oleracea
TTTGCCTTAGAACATAAAGATAATATGTGAAAAGATCTTGATTCAATTTATTTTGGACTAAAACACTTGAGTTGCTTTCAAAACGAAGCTGATAGTTCTCAAAGTCGTAGTTTTCTGTGGAAATACAATTATTTAACTTTCCAATGAATGAATGAAATCAGTATAATAGCAGAAAGGGTTCTGGGCTTCGTGTGTTTAAAATACATGAACGTAATCGGTTTGACAATTAACTCGGCGATTTGTGTTATAAATCGGTCAAGGCGGACAAAACACGGT
>NW_013641330.1:0-276 GCF_000695525.1 Brassica oleracea var. oleracea
CTCTCAGCTTGCATCCGTAACAATGAGGATAATGCAGGCGCTTCAAAACAACCTGGAGGGAAAATCGAAACAGTACAAAGATCAAGCACTGACACACTTGTTCTTGATGAACAACATACATTACATGGTTAGATCTGTGCGCAGGTGGGTTCAGTTTCGTCGTTTGAAGACCGATCACGGTTTATAAAAACGCATTCAGTTTGGTTTTATTGATATCATAAATGTTTTCAGGTCAGAAGCCAAGGATTTGTTAGGCGATGATTGGGTTCAAAGGCA
>NW_013641331.1:0-276 GCF_000695525.1 Brassica oleracea var. oleracea
CTATCTCTCCGCCGTATAGCTCCACCATAAAGTTAAAAACAATTCTCCGATTTGGGAGTTCCGATACCAAATATGAAACGCCTTCCACTTTAATCCGCGGGTACTTGAGTAAAGAGAACCTGATTCACCGTAGTTATACCGGAGGATACTTAAATCAAGATGAAAGAAGACTCTTTGCTGGACCGTTTCGGAAAACGCCAGTGCTGCTGAATCACTTCATACAAGATTCAAGGCATCCTATAAAACTCATCATTCTTCCATTAGAGATGCTTCGTA
>NW_013641332.1:0-276 GCF_000695525.1 Brassica oleracea var. oleracea
GTTTGGAATCAGGAGGCAATTCATTGGCCTTTATGTACACACCTACGCATGGCAGCCCTTTTCACAATGCTATTGAGCAATTCAATGTTCATGATGTTGGAGATGGGTTAATGAGTGATGCTACGGCAAATCTCAACATGTCAAGAGGTGGGAGGCCAATAAAACCAAGTCAAAAATATCAAGATATGGATTGGATCAAGTTACAAGGGAAAGGTAAGCGAGGTCGTCGAGGCCGTGGATACCACACTCCCTAGTGTTTCCTTCTTTCTTATCTTG
>NW_013641333.1:0-276 GCF_000695525.1 Brassica oleracea var. oleracea
TATATATATATATATATATTTATAATAAGTAGTATGTTTGGATACTGAGTGAAAATAATTTGGATTAGTTTGCGGTGGGTCGGACACCGAACAAAGGAATGGTCTTCAATGGAGCAACAATGGAACTGTGTATAACCGCCCCTAAGGTTAAGCCTAGCCAATTCAGTAGTGCTCGGCTTCACATTCAGATGGGAGACGATTTCATACAAATGGGTATAACTGTAAGTTATTTACTTTTCCACTATATAGTACGTACACTACAAGCCCCAGTTACTA
>NW_013641334.1:0-276 GCF_000695525.1 Brassica oleracea var. oleracea
GAACAACAACAATAACAACAACCAGGCGTGGAGATCTAACAATCGCAATTTCAGTGGCAGGAACTACACCAACCAGAATCATAATCGATCATCCCGTCCATATCTCGGAAGATGCCAGGCGTGTGGAACACAGGGACACAGTGCTAAATTTTGTCCTCAATTTCGTATTGTTCCTGGTTCAAGCTCAGCACAGCAGTGGAACACATCTCAGCCATGGCAGCAAGCTCCTTATCAACAATCATGGCAGCCACGAGCAAATGTAGCAATGATGAATGG
>NW_013641335.1:0-276 GCF_000695525.1 Brassica oleracea var. oleracea
GCGTTTATAAGCACAGTGTAAGTACGAACTGTTGGATAACAGTTATCATCATTCTTCATTTTCGCAAACAACTCCATCGCTTCGTCGACCCTCCTCGCTACGCAAAGACCGTGTATAAGGGGAGTGTACGCAACTTCATTCCTTTTAAAGCCTTTCAAAGCCATCTCCTCAAAGACCTTAAAAGCAAAATCCAAATCCTTACTTCGACAGTAACCCATTATCAAAGAAGTATCAGTGAAAAAATCAGGTTCCAATCCAGCTCCAACTATCTTACAC
>NW_013641336.1:0-276 GCF_000695525.1 Brassica oleracea var. oleracea
ATAATTAATTATCATATCACTTTTAATTCTTTTTGAATTAAAGAATAATATTTTCTATTTCAATTTTTCGCACTGATTTCCAAATTTACTATTTTTATCTTATAAATTATTTATATGATCTTTAAAATAATTATAAGATTCTAATAAGAAGATTTGATAAGCCATGATAAATAATTTCTTTTAATATTTTTTATAATAGTTATAAATAATTTACAAAGCATGTATGGACTTTATTAGATATTAATAGTTATTATACACATATGTGAATATAATTTT
>NW_013641337.1:0-276 GCF_000695525.1 Brassica oleracea var. oleracea
CTTTCGTTTCACTGAGGTAGGGCTTAACTAGTACCCAACTAACTAGACCAGGTTCCATATGGTTAATTAAATAATATTATTTCACTTAAAATATCATTAAACGTTCAATGTTCATACTGCACCGCACTATTGAGTCTTTTTTTATAATAATAAGATAACATTTTCACGAGTCCCGGACAATGGACAAGAGTCTCTTACGCTATCACTATGTATATATAAATAACGGATCGATCCATCTATTCTAAAACAAGTCATCTCTTTATTTCTTTATCTCTT
>NW_013641338.1:0-276 GCF_000695525.1 Brassica oleracea var. oleracea
TCCTAGCCACCTCACACAGGATTTCTGGCGAAAGAACTTTTCCTCGATACTTGCCAAATTGTTCCATCTAGTTGACGCCTCTGCTGCCGCCGCAAAAGTATTCGGATTTGGATTCACTAGTGCCTCATTCTGACAACTGCACATCTCTTCAAATGCTTGCTTTGTCCTATTAGGCAGATCACCATAATGGGTTTTGTTGAGCACTCTCATATCGAATTTGAGAAGCTTTAATTTTCCCTGTAATTTACTCAAAGCAGCCCTAGAGTGATGAATAGG
>NW_013641339.1:0-276 GCF_000695525.1 Brassica oleracea var. oleracea
TTTTTTTAATTTTCGAATTTGGGTATTCGGGTGTGGGTTTGGGTTTCAGATAAAATTTTAGATAATTCGGATAATCAGATAAAATTTTGGGTATTTATCATGTCTTTGGGATCAGATTTTAGGTAAAATATCAGATATTTTTTGTATGTTTTGAGTATTTTTTTTTTGGACCGGACCCGACAGGATCCGAACCAAACCTAAACCGGAACCGAAAAATTTGAATTATCCTATTGAATCTAACTATCTAAAACTTGAACCGATCCGAACCCGACAGGA
>NW_013641340.1:0-276 GCF_000695525.1 Brassica oleracea var. oleracea
AAAATGATCCCTTGTGACCTGTCCACCGACGAATTCTGTAGTGACACGTGCACCAGGGACGTCTGTTTGCGCCACGGTGACGCCATGTTCAGCCGCGACGTCGGTTGCGTCACCTTGTTGGACGAAGCCACCACTTTTGTTGGCAGTGGCTGCAGACTGCATGACTGCGGCTGTACCTCCTTTTTGAGTGTGTCCGAAGACGCGCGTCTCGGCTGCTTGCATCATGTTTGCATCCTCAGGCGCTATGGTCTTATCAGCTAGCTCCCCGGAGACCTC
>NW_013641341.1:0-276 GCF_000695525.1 Brassica oleracea var. oleracea
CTCAAGCTTTGAAAGCTTACCGCTCAATCTTTGAAAGCTCTCATCTCTCAGCTTCAGTCTCGGTTCGTCGGAACTCACGTCTCCTCTGCAAATTCACCGAACTCTCTAAATCTCCTCCGCTCAAGCCCAGAAAGTTCGCCGCTCTCACCGAACTCTCCAAATCTGAAGTCGCGTTCAACTCGTCGCCAGCGGTCAAGCTTGTTAAGGCCAAGAAAGATGGGTTTGGAGGCGACAGAGGAACAACCGATTCAATGAAGGTTATGTCAGTGAAATCCG
>NW_013641342.1:0-276 GCF_000695525.1 Brassica oleracea var. oleracea
AGATATCCAAGATGGCACTTTCTCAATTTCAGTAGTAGGAGGATCATGATCCTCGTTTGCTTCCTCATATTCATTAGTATTTTTCCAACATTCTATCTTAAAAAACGCGTGTTGAAGAGTGTTAATCGGGGATACGAATTTTCCATTAAAAAGTAAACCAATCTATTATGGGCACGACATAGCTAGACGAAATAATGATACATAAGATTGTATATATCTTTTTAACTCATTTTTTTTCATTTTCGCCAGATGCTCATGACCACATCTACTGATTTA
>NW_013641343.1:0-276 GCF_000695525.1 Brassica oleracea var. oleracea
AGAATAGATTTCATTTTTCTCTTCAAGGGTGAGATTGTCTATCGTCAAATCCTCTCCATTAGAATTTTCCATTTCAGACAAGCGTTCTTGAACACATTCATCAAATTTCTCAGCAATTAGTCGAGCTCTTTCATCAACATAAGTTCCATCAGATTTCTGGTGTGTTTTTTTCAGTACAGCAATGAAAGAAGAGTCTTCATTGTTTGCCTCCTACAACATAACATCAAACAAAGTAAGGTAAACTACCAAGTTTTTAAAATGAAATATAAATGTTTT
>NW_013641344.1:0-276 GCF_000695525.1 Brassica oleracea var. oleracea
AAGTATAACATACGATATCTTTTAGTATATACAGAATGCATGTGCATGTTTTTTGTTTCCTATAGCTAGTTTCCTGAGCACGATTTTTACCTCCTTTGATAAACTGAACTACTATCGGTAAAGTAGACAATTACGTAATTTTCTGTAAATTAAACGTGACTACAATCTTCTTAACATCGAAGCGTAATTGGTTAATTTTATGTGATACATCCGTCATGAAAGTTGGATAGTTTGGCAAGATATGTGTAACGCCCCGACCGTCCACGGCTAATGGGC
>NW_013641345.1:0-276 GCF_000695525.1 Brassica oleracea var. oleracea
TTCTCACAGGGAAAAGACTTAGGGTTTCTGAGTTTGCAAAGGCAAAAATTATTTCATAAAGACATGAGGCCAAAAATCGCCTAACACATAGAGTTATATAGGGGATTTCCCTTTTGGGTCTCAAACTAAAAAGGCCTAGGAAACATGCTGGCCGAAAATATGGCTGAAACAAAAGCCCAAAGTCTTAACCAAATAAATAAATAAATAAATAAAAATAAACCAGACAACTGGTTGTCGGTTTGAGAAGACCTAAACCAGAATTCATAGTATGCTTGC
>NW_013641346.1:0-276 GCF_000695525.1 Brassica oleracea var. oleracea
CTCTGGTTAGAAGTCACGGGAAATTTGTTGCTATCAGACGCTAGCCCAGACTGGGATACTACGTTGGATCAACTCAGGAACAGGTCTCAGGACTTGCTCTCGTCTATACTCCTGCGTTTAGCGCTCCAGGTCTCAGTGTACTACATTTGGAGGGAGCCTAATGAGCGTAGACACAGCCACAAGTATAGGGCTGTTGGGCAGTTAGTTCGAATTATTGATAAAACCGTACGGAATCGCATCATGTCTACAAGGTACTTTGAGAAGCCAAAGCTCTAT
>NW_013641347.1:0-276 GCF_000695525.1 Brassica oleracea var. oleracea
TCTTCATTTTCATCAAAGAGATCTTCAATGGCACCTACAAAGTATAATATGAATTAGTTATAAGAAAAATATAGTCATCAAATAAAACGGCCTTTTAGCATTACCTTTGTATTCAGCAAAACCGCGCAACCAATTCCTAGTGCAAAGAAGAGCTTGGACATTTTTAGGCAAGAGATGATTTTGGTATGGAGTTAAAACCCGGGATCCAATGCTAAAGGCAGACTCTGAAGCTACTGTGGTGATCGGAATGCTGAGGATGTCACGTGCCATCGATGC
>NW_013641348.1:0-276 GCF_000695525.1 Brassica oleracea var. oleracea
AATATATGGAGTTGTGGGCTTCTGATCATCGGCCGATCAGAATTTGTATTGCTCTAGAAAAAGATGATCCAAGTCGCAACCGGTTTTTCTTTTATGAACGCTTGATTAATAAGCCAGGTATCGAAGAAGTGGTGAAACAAAGTTGGGGATCTACAGAGCATGATACGAGCAGTACAATGGACCGCATTGGTCATTGCAGAAGTAGTATCTTGAAGTGGAAGAGGAAAGTTGATACTAACACGAGGACCAAGATCATACGTTTGCAAGGAGAGTTTG
>NW_013641349.1:0-276 GCF_000695525.1 Brassica oleracea var. oleracea
ACAACGCCCTTGTTGTTTCATGGATGAAACTAACCGTCGATGAAAATGTGTCCTCGTCGATGTCGCACATTGATGACTCTCAAGAGCTTTGGACACATATCCAGAAGGGATTTGGAGTGAAGAACGGACAGAGAGTCCGACGACTCAAAACAGAGTTGGCGACATGTCGACAGAAAGGGTTGGCAATCGATGCTTACTATAGGAAACTCAATCAGCTGTGGAGAAGTCAGGCTGATTATCAGAAAGCCAAAACAATGGAAGAAGTACGAAAGGAGA
>NW_013641350.1:0-276 GCF_000695525.1 Brassica oleracea var. oleracea
AAGAATAGGACAAATGTTCAGTTCTCTACTCACAAGTTTCAAGTTTTGCTCCGCATATATTTCCCTTTCCACTAAAATGAATCTCCATCAGTTTCCCCTGCATCAAAACAGATCTACTATGAATCCGGACCACTTATCGGTTTACATAATGTGAGTTATCCTTAAAATGTTTATGTAATTCTTTCCAGACATTTCTTACTCTGCCAACCATAACCAAATCAAGATCACTAAAACTGGTTATTATAAAAGTTAACAACTTGAAGAGACTTTTACCAA
>NW_013641351.1:0-276 GCF_000695525.1 Brassica oleracea var. oleracea
GGTCATGGTAATGGGCTGGTAAGTTTCAATCCTTGTTTAGATAATTTCTTTGAAAAAAATAAAACTTTTAACTGTTTAATCTTATGTGTTTCAAGGAAGAGCGTCGGAGGATAAACCACAGTGTCTGAACTCGAGAATGGCTTGGCAGGTACGATACTTTCACTGCTTTTAGTTTCAGTAATAAAAACATATAGGTTAGATAATTTCTCTTAATAAAAAATAACATTTGTCGTCATGCTGAAGGAAGTGTTTAATGCTAGTATTGCTTCCTAACTC
>NW_013641352.1:0-276 GCF_000695525.1 Brassica oleracea var. oleracea
GAGCTGTAAATCTGAAAATTTGAGAGTTGCTGGTTAGGAGAGAAGACCGTGTTTTTTTCAGACTCAGTATGATGTCGGCGAGGGAATTCTGACAGCAATTCATCTATTTCTTAATCGACATCTTTTAAAAAAAACAAAATAATCAGAATTTACCAAAATATTAAGATTTTTTTTTAAAATAAATACTTTAAATTTAAAATATTTTTTAAAAATAGTTACCAAAAGAATCGAGAAAAAGACAAAAATAGTACTAAATCAAGTTTATGTTCCCAAACT
>NW_013641353.1:0-276 GCF_000695525.1 Brassica oleracea var. oleracea
AGTTCCTGATAGGCTTACAGCAGACCTAGCTCCCTCTGAGACATTACCTCACTGATTAGTAAACAAAAGAAGAACATTTTAAAGTGATAAAACAGTTAAGAGTAGAAGTACCTTCATCAGTGAATTCAATGAAGGCAATACGGAGAATAGATTTATTGTCACCGCATATACGACAATCAACAACCTTAAGACCCCAAAAATGAACAAGAAACTGTATGAGACTTGGGTTTGAAGATGATATCAAAAAAAAGTGGCTAAAAGACGCATTACTCAAGT
>NW_013641354.1:0-276 GCF_000695525.1 Brassica oleracea var. oleracea
CTTCCTAGTGATTCTCCACTATTTTATGTGTCCAAATACAGCTTCTTGCAACCCGGTTCATCCTGGTTTGATTAGAATGATGAAGAAGTTGTGTCATATTCCAAAACAAGAAAACTGAAATCACCTGATTAGAAAGTGAAATAGCTTTTTCATCTTAGTTCCTATGAGATTTATTCAACTTCCTATTGATTATTCACTACTTTATGTGTCCAAATACATCTTCTTACAACGCGGTTCATCCTGGTTTGATTAGAATGATGAAGAAGTTGTCATATT
>NW_013641355.1:0-276 GCF_000695525.1 Brassica oleracea var. oleracea
AATTTTTTTGCAAAAAATAGATTTCAGTGCAATGTAACATTAATCCAGTTGTTCACACTGATTCTTTGTACAAGTATACGTGTGCAACTAAAACTATAAAATATTAATCTAGTTAAAGTTATAATTTACTGTGTGAAGAAAAGAGTGGAGATAGTGTTTTAAGAGATATAATATTCATTGTCGTTTATGTAATATAGTTATATAAAATTAAATGGAAGTGTTAGCAAACCTATGTTATGGAAACGAAATAAATAAAATGGCAATGGAGAGATAGAA
>NW_013641356.1:0-276 GCF_000695525.1 Brassica oleracea var. oleracea
GAGCCCAACCAAGAATTCACAGGAACACTAGCTCATAGAATGCTACTGAATAGATATCATTAGTGACTGAATCAAAGCATAAGTCATGAGTTACAATCCTAAAGATAGAACGGTACAGAATCAGAAAACATGAAATGGAACAAATTACATGACACAGGTTCTAAGCCTATGTTTCGTTGTACTGGCTTATCCTTGCTGCTTAGCCACTCTCTGTGTCTTCATCCTCCCTTTGGATTGGATATTCTCCCCCTGCAGAGATGCACATTAAGACAAAAA
>NW_013641357.1:0-276 GCF_000695525.1 Brassica oleracea var. oleracea
GTTTATCCTCTCTCCCCCTCATGAACATACTATAATTTCGTGATGCTGAGGACAATAAAGCCTAATGAGTTTTCCTTTGTGTATATGTTTCACAACGCGAGATCTTATGGGATAACTCTTTGTGCCTTCTCAATATCAATCTTTGCATCAAGTTTAGACTAGGATGGCTAATCCGGTCTTGCGATAAAGTGTATAATTTTCGTGGGATATATCAGTATGATCACCATGACTCTTGCCTCTTATCATACTGATATGTAGCATAGTTTTGATCAGTAG
>NW_013641358.1:0-276 GCF_000695525.1 Brassica oleracea var. oleracea
AAGTTCTTGATTGAAAAACTTACAAAAGAACCAAGCACAAGGGTATGTCCAGTTGATCAAGTTTCAACAAAGAATATATTCAAGTTCTTCATTGAAAAACTTACAAATTTTAATTAAACACCAAACGGTGGTTCTGCATATAAGCGTATGTCCAGTTGATCAAGTTCAACAAATAATCTACTTGGAGATGTTGAGCCAAGACGTACCTGCCACTACATGAATGTGTGTATAAAGTTGCGTTGCCATCTGCAGTAAGTAAAATTGAGTTTCCCATCT
>NW_013641359.1:0-276 GCF_000695525.1 Brassica oleracea var. oleracea
AAACTGGAATCACCTGATTTGAAAGTGGGATGACTTCTTCATCCCAAATCCTACGAGATCTATTCAACTTGCTCGTGATTCTCCACTACTTTATGTGTCCAAATATAGCTTCTTGCATCGCGGTTCCTCCTGGTCTGATTAGAATGACGAAGAAGTTGTCATATTCCCAAACATGAAAACTGGAATCACCTGATTTGAAAGTGGGATAGCTTCTTCATCCTAACTCTGGTCAGATTTATTCAATTTCCTCGTGATTCTCCACTACTTTATGTGTCC
>NW_013641360.1:0-276 GCF_000695525.1 Brassica oleracea var. oleracea
TTTTTTTTTTAATTAACATTGAGATCATTTTTTATTTGTTTGGATTTATTGTTGTTGCAATAGTTTTTGCTTTGATCATGTTTAGCTTAGTGTTTTCGTATGCTTTTTTATATTGTTATAAAAGTTTGAAAGCTTTTTAATGCATCACATTTTTGATTGATCAGTTGTAGAGGAATTTTATTGTGATTGAGTTTCTTCATTATTTTCCGTTGGCAATTTTACCTTGGATTTTTTCACATTATTTATTAAATTTGCCTCTTTTATAGATTTAAATAG
>NW_013641361.1:0-276 GCF_000695525.1 Brassica oleracea var. oleracea
CAGCTCCCGAGTGTATTCTCAAACAATGGAGGAAAACTTCTGAATTTAGGAAAAAGAACCTGAAGAACATAGCAAAGTGAGCAGCACACATCAGAACATTTCAATCTAAACCAGTTCTGACAGGTTCTACACACAATAACAATCAAAAAGTAATAGATCTTCATTACAATGATAACCTAAATGATCTCGATCTCATATAATCAAACTCTGGCGAGACTGACCATCAATATTTTCCCTCCTCAAACAAAATATGGAAAGTGAAATGGAATCAAAGCA
>NW_013641362.1:0-276 GCF_000695525.1 Brassica oleracea var. oleracea
TTTAACGCTGACTTTGTCTTTACCTTTTTTAAACTGCTCTGTCTTTACTCATGCTCATCAAAAAATTCCTTATACTTTGGAAGAAATAGATGGGTACTCCACTTTTCTTTATGTGGAGCTATTTTATCAGTATTTTGAAGTTCCATGGTAATCATTATAAACATTATCCCATGATGTTAACTCTCAATACATTGTCATGTTGCGATACCCACCACTCAGAGCTTGAATGTAGATAAACCTGCAAGGTTTTCTGTCTTAATATTTTCCTTTTACTGA
>NW_013641363.1:0-276 GCF_000695525.1 Brassica oleracea var. oleracea
TGTTTTTGTTTGATTTTAAAATCATTTTATTATATTTAAATATTTACGCTATGAGGACTGTTTTAATTTTCTATTTTAGAAATTGTTCAATGAAATAATGATTGATTTAAAGTGTAACATCTGAATTGTTTATTATTTGAACATACGAAAACAATTAGTTGCACTGAAATGAGAGACAAATTGGTTCTAAAATTTGGATATTTTTATAGAACAATAATATAGATTACCCTTATATGTTTGCTATTTCTGCTCATACGAACATATATTTGATGTAAT
>NW_013641364.1:0-276 GCF_000695525.1 Brassica oleracea var. oleracea
GCATTGGCCTCCAGAACATGAGTTTGAAGCTGATCCAGGTCGCACCATTCCCTCTTCCTTTAAAAGGATTTGTCCTCAAATCCAAGCCTTGTAAGATGACAAAACCTTGATCAATCAACTCCAGACTCCTTGCTCTTTTACCCACGAGTTTGTTCCTGTATTTGCACACACACATATCTTCTCCTGGCTTGAATACATAGTGTTGCAAGCCCCTCTCGTGCCTTAGATGTATCTCATTGCACGCAGCACTTAGAATAAGCAGTTTATCCTTTCTAT
>NW_013641365.1:0-276 GCF_000695525.1 Brassica oleracea var. oleracea
TTTTATATCATTTTATTAGTTTTATAAAAATTGATTTAATATATATCCAATCTATATTAAATATTAATAAGAAAATAATAAAATCTATAATATTTAATAATATTTATTTTTAAATATAAGTTAGATTTAAAAAAAAATTACGCACCTAGTATTCAATTAAATGCAGAATGTTGGTGGGAAAATTGTGGCTAGCTGACCTGACTCAACTGACAGGGATCGGACCGAACCACTCAAACTCATTTACATTTTTGCCTTGAACATAACGTATAATTCAAA
>NW_013641366.1:0-276 GCF_000695525.1 Brassica oleracea var. oleracea
CTTGAAATGGCGTATAACTATCCAATAGCGTGACAGAAGTACTTGTTTCTGTTCTCATAAAACTTCCAATTCTAAATGTATATATAAATCTATTAGAGTTATTGCCAGCGCTCTATTGCGATATTTGTTAGCTAAAATAATCCATCCAACATAATAGGAAAAAGAAACCAACGAAATTGTAAAACTAACCATCAGTTGAGATGCTTTTGCTGTCCTGACACATTGCAATCTTAGTGATTTCACTGTCAAAAGCAACAAACTAAGCAGTCATATACA